>NW_007244132.1:189355-237835 GCF_000164805.1 Carlito syrichta
AGCCTCCCAAAGTCGCGGGATTACAGGCTGAGCCACCAAGCCCGGCTTTATTAGAAGTTCTTACACAGGTACAATGGAAGTCATGCACAAGAATGTTCACAGCTGAACTGTTGTAATAGAAAATAATTAATTGAGATCTCTATCAATGGAGAATAGATAACCAATCTATGGACTATCTGTACGGTAAGATATTATACTGCAGTGAAAATGAATGAACTATAGCTAGAGACAATATTATGAGGGAATCTTAGAAACAAAAGTGAAATAAGCAAATTGCAAATGACAATGCCTAGAATGATTATTTTTTTTCTTAAGCCCTTCAATAAGGAAAGTTAAGTGAGATATTTAACAATATGTACATGTGTGGTAAAATTATTGAAAAAAGGGTAAGAAAATTAAGCAGTGGGCTATGCAGGAAAATGGGATTGGGGACACAAATGTGACTTTGACAGCTGGTGATGTGTGCATAGGTGTGTATTTTTTGTTATGCTTTTGATTTATGTATATGTCATGTGCTTTCTTCTGAATTAATCAAATGTTATATAACATTAAATCGATACTTTATTGCTAGAAGACTTTTTTTTAGTATGCTATATCCAGAAACTTTGCTATCTATCGTACCACTGTAGAAGAACAAAGAGATGAAGACTCAGATATGAAGTACAAACTTCAACACGAAAAGATTTGCAAGAAACTACTCACCACTAATTTAAAGATGAGAAAAGCAAAGCACAGGGAGTCAATTAATTTGCCCAAAGTTACCCAATAGACAAATGCTACTTTTTATTTTCTTCATTGTCAAGCCAATAGCAATCACTTAAGCTGTTTTTACTTAAAGGGGGAAAAAAGTAAACTTTCACTAGCTGAAACAATATTCCAAAAAGACTTAGGTTTAGATTTTTATAAGTTATCTTTCTCCCTTGGGAAGAGACTCTTTTTGATCATTTCTATAATGAACTGAGCAGAACAGAAGATTGTGACTACCTAAGTTAAAGGAATATTTAGAGATTGTTCCCTACTAAAATACTCTTTACACTCTCCATGTGAGATTGTGAGATACAAAAAAATGGAAGCTCCAATGAGCTGATATCAATGAGACTTTAAGAATAAACGTATCAAAGGAAAAGTTTGAAGGCTCAATATGCTTCGTATTTTAATAAATGATAAAAGACCCAGGCAACTGAAATTGCCTTTGAAGTCAAATTGCTAAGCCCTATACCCAGTTTAACAACAGTAGAACATAGAGGTAAACAAGGAAATGTTGCAACAAGAAATGTGAGATAAATTTCTCTTCAGCCAGTATCACAACAGATGTGTTGTAAGAGGAGAGGTTCCCCGTGGAGTGAGGGTGCTCTGCTAACCAGCAGGAGGCTGTGCTCCTGTGTGATTGACAGGGGACTCACTCATAAAGAACGCATACCCAAGGGTCTTCAGGCCCAGCAAGTTCTGTGAAGAAAAAGAAAGGGAAGAGCTGGAGAATTTGTCCTTGGCATGTTCAATGGTGAGGAAGATCTGGTTCATTTTGTCTCCTTCCATAAATCCCCACGGAAAATGTCATGACGATGGAAAGACAATTCTTCTAATGTTTACAAGAAGTCATGGAGATTCAACCATCTTCTAGAAGGAGCTAGCAGGGGCAAAATGAATATAGACAGGATAAAGTCATAGCCTTAACATGAAAACTAAAAGGAGGGGCAGTTAAAAAATACGATCAAAGAATGGCAAAATCTTTTTTTTTTTTTTTTGCATTGGAGTCTCATTCTGTCACCCAGGCTGGAGTGCAGTGGCATGCTCATGACCACTGCAGCCTTGACCTGCTACACTCAGGCGATCCTTCCACTTCTGCCTTTCAAGTAGCTGCGACTTCAGGCTCTTGCCACCACGCCCGGCTAATTTTTTTTTAATTTTTATTTTATTGTAAAGACGAGTTCTCACCAAGTTGCCCAGGCCGTTTACTTTGAAGTATGCAAAAACTTAAATGAGAGTTCACAGAAGTTGCTACTATCATACAAGGAAAGTAAGAGCATCAATTGTCCCCTAGCTATACATTAAAAAGAGGAATAGTTAGACTGAAAGTGAAAAGGGATTTTCCTTCATTGTCTATTTTTTTTAAAAAAGCTTTATTAGAGTACAATCGACATTCAGCAAACTTTACATATTTAAAGTATACAGTTTGATAAGTTCTGACATATGAATTCATCCATGAAACCATCACCACAATCAAGATAATAAGCATATTCATCACTGCCAAAAGTTTATTCATGCCTCTCTTCCCTGTATTCTCTTCCTCCCAATACTTTTTACTCCCATTTCCAGGCAACCATTGATCCGTTATATAGACGAGCTTGCATTTTCTAGGGTTTTATATAAATAAAACATACCTTTTTTCAGGCTTGTTTTATTTTGCTTAACAATTCTGAGATTAATTCATATTATAGCTTATAAGGTAAAGTTTTATTCGTTTTTATTGGTGAGCAACATTCCATTGTATGGATGTACCATACTTTGTTAACCCATTTACCTATTGATAAACTTCTGGGTTGTATCCAGTTTTGAGCTATGACCATTCATACTCAAGTCTTTGTAGGACATATGTTTGTAAAATTACATTTATGGGAGACCATTGTTTGGGGCTGAGCTCTTGAACTAGGTGCAACAGACAAGACCAAACCAGAATGGAGTCACTCATGGTAGGTGCCCTGTGATCAAACTTAGCAGGAGATTCACAGCAACAAATAGAGAAGAGACCAGTCTCCATGAGCTGACAAGATAGGGAAATCCTCTCTGCTCCTGTACCCCATAAGGCAAGTAATTTCAAAATGACCAGTCTGCTTTTTGTTCCTTTTTTTCTGCATCCTTAAGCATTTTCTGCCTATAAATCCACGCTGTGTGCTCAGAGAGTGAGGGATGCTGACCAATTCATGAACCACTAATAAAAGCCAATTATATCATTAAATTCAATGTGATCAAATTTTGGTTTTTTGGACAGCATTCATTTCTCCTGAGTAAATGCTAAGGAATGAAGAGGCTATATCATTATGGCATATGTATTTTAAAATTTTAAATAAGTGGTTAAACTTCTTTTTCAAAGTTGTTGAACTATTTTATATTTCCACCAGTAGTATATGAGAATTCTAGTTGTTTCACTTCCTTATGAACACTTGTATGAACAGTCATTTCAATTTTAGTAATTTAACAAGTGTGTGGCAGCATATTCTTGTGTTTTTAGTTTGCATTTTCCTAATGACAGAAGACATTGAGTATCTTTTTATGGTTTATTTTTCTTTATAGATTTCCTTTTGTGAAGTGTCCCTTCAGATCTTTTGTTCATTGTTTAACTGGGTTTGTTGCTCTCTTACTCTTGAGTTTTAGGAGTTCTTTAAATATTTTGTATCTAAGTACTTTATCAGATATATAATTTGCACATATTTTCTTCTAGCCTGTAGCTTGCTTTTTGTAATACAGTTTATTTCACATTCAAACTTCATTATGATATGTACAATATTGCAATTGCAAGAAGGGCCTAAATGTGACTTGGTTTTTAATCTTTTAATAATGTTTTCCAAAAGCATGAGTTTTTAATATTAAATGAAGCCCAATCTACCAACTTATTATTTTGTGAGTTGTGTTTTGGTGTTACATCTGATAAATCTTTGCCTTAACCCAAGTGACAAAGGTTTTCACTTTTGTTTTTAGAAGTTTCACAATTTGAGGTTTAATATTTAGGTCTATAATATTTTTGAGTTAATGTTTATATATGATGTGAGTTGTGAATTGAAGTTTGTTTTTTTAATTTGTTTTTGCATATGAATGTTTAATTGTTGACAAGATTAATATCGTTGTTGAAAAGATGATCCCTTTTGCACTAATTGCCATTACTCTTTGTCACAAATCAGTAGTCTATGTATATGTGAGTCTATTTTTTGAACTATCTATTCTGTTCCATTGATCTGTTTGTCAATCATTATAACAATACCACAGTGCCTTCAGCTTTATAATAAGTCTTGAAATCAGATTGTGCTAGTCTGTCAATAAGTCTTGAAATCAGATTGTGCGAGTCAGTCAATAAATCTTGAAATCAGATTGTGCTACTTTGTCCTTTGTGTCAAAGTTGTTCTGGCTATGTTATATGCTTTGTATTTACATGTAAATTCCAGAATCAGCTTGCTAATTGTTTAGGTTTTGATATATATTTTTTTAATTTCAATAGCTTTGGGACAAATAGTTTTGGTCTGGATTTTAATGTACCTATCACCCCTACCTGTGCATATTGAACCCAGTAGGTGATTTTTTTGACACTTCATCCCTTCCCACCCTTCCCTTTCTGAGTCTCAGTCTCCATTGTATCATTGTCTATGTCTTTGCATATCCCTAGTTTAGCTTACACTTATCAAGAGAACATGCAACGTTTGGTTTTCTGTTCCTGAGTTAGTTCACTCAGGATGATGTTCTCCAGTTCTATACATGTTGCTGCAAGATACATTATTTCATTCTTTTTGATAGCTGTATAGTATTTCATGGTGTGTGTGTGTGTGTGTGTGTGTGTGTGTGTGCACACACACACACACACACACCATGAAATAATGAATATGTGCTATATATATATATAGCACATATTCATTATCCACTGATTGGTTGTTTGGGATTTGGGTTGATTCCATATCTTTGCAATTGTGAATTGTGCTGCAATGAACATGTGACTGCAGGTGTTATTTTTTATATAATAACCTCTGTTCCTTTGGGTAGATAACCAGTAGTGGGACTGCAGGATCAAGTGACAGATCTACTTTTAGTTGTTTGAGAAATCTCCATACCGCTTTCCAAAGAGGTTGTATTAATTTATACTCCCACCAACAGTGTAAAAGTGTTCCCTTTTCTCTGCATGCCAGTATCTATTGCTTTTTGATTTTTTAATAATGGCAGTCCTGACTGGTGCAAGGTAGTATCACGTTGTGGTTTTAATTTGTATTTCCCCAATGATGAGCAATGTGGAGTATTTTTCATAGGTTTATTGGCAATTTTTATATCTTCTTTTGAAAGATGTCTATTTATGTGGTTTGCCTAATTTTTGAGGGGGTTATTTGCTTTTTTCTTGCTGATTTGTTTGAGTTCTTAGTAGATTCTGGATATCAATCCTCTGTCAGACATATTGTCTGCAGATACCTTCTCCCATTTGCTCTCTTGATTATTGCTTTTGCTATGCAGAAATTTTTAGTTTACTGAAGTCCCACTTGTTTATTTTTGTTTCAGTTGCACTTGCTTTTGGGGTTTTAGTCATAAATTTTTTGTCTAGGCTGATGTCCAGGAGAGTTGTTTCTAGGTTTTCTTCTAGAATTTTTATGGTTTTAGGTCTGACATTTCATCTTGAGTTTAAATTTGTGTATAGTAGGAGATAGGAATCAAGTTTCATTTTTGTGCATGTAGCTATCAGATTTTCCCAACATCATTTATTGAATAGGGTAACCCTTCCCCAATGTAAGTTTTCATCTATCTGCTTTGTCAAAGATCAGTTGGTTGTAGGTATCTGGGTTTGTTTCTGGATTCTCTATTCTATTCCATTGGTCCATGTGTCTGCTCTTGTACCAGTACTAGGCTGTTTTGGATATTAGGCCTTGTAGTATAATTTGAAGTCAGGTAGTATAATTATAGTATAATTTGAAGTTCAGCTTTGCTCTTTTTGCTTAGAATTACTTTGGATATTCTGGCACTTTTTTGGTTCCGTATGAATTTAGGAATGTCTTTTCTAGTTCTAACTTTAGTAGTATGATAGGGATTGCATTGAATCTGTATATTACTTGGGGTAATATGGTCATTTTAACAATGTTCATTCTTCCAATCCATGAGTACGGGATGCTTCTTCACTTGTTTATGTCCTCTCCAATTTCTTTCATCAGAATTTTGTAGTTCTTGCAGAGATATTTCACCTCCTTGGTTAAATATATTCCTAGGTATTTTAGCCTTTTGGCTGCTGTTGCAAAAGAAATTGAGGTGTTTTGTTTTGTTTTGTTTTCCTGGTTCTCAGCTTGGTCGCTATTGGTGTATAGCAATGCTACTGATTTGTGTGTGTTGATTTTTTATCCTGAAACTTTACCAAATTCATTTATCAAGTTCAGGAGTCTTTTGGAGGAGTCAGTAGGAATCTCTAGGTATGAGATCTTATCATCAGCATACAGAGATAATTTGATTCATTCTTTTCCAATTTGGATACTCTTTATTTCTTTTTATTGCCTGATTGCTCTGGATAGGACTTGCAGTATTATGCTAAATAAGAATGGTGAAAGTGGGCATCTTTGCCTTGTGTTCAACTTTCCTCCATTTAGGATGACATTGGCTGGAGTTTGTCATATATAGCTTTTGTTATTTTGAGAAATGTTCCCTCTATGCTTATTTTGCTGAGGATTTTTTTTTTTAACACGAGGGATGCTGGATTTTATCAAATGTTTTTTTTTTTTGCATCGATTGACATGATGATATGATTTTTTTTCAATTATGTTGATGCAGTGGATTGTGTTTATTGACTGGCATATTTTGAACCACGCTTGCACCTCTGTCAGTGGAGTGTTGAAATCTCCCACTATTATTGCATGGCTCTCTATCTCTTTTTTTAGGTCTAGTAGGATTTGTTTTATAAAGCTAGGGGCTCTGGTGTTATATACATATATATTTAAAATTGTTATGTCTTCTCATTTATCATTATATAATAACCATCTTTTGCCTTTTTTTACTGTTTTAATTTAGAGTCTGTTTTACCTGAAATGGGAATGGCTACTCCTGTTCATTTTTGGTTTTCTTTTGAGTCTATAGGAGTCTTTGTGTTAACTGGGTCTTTTGAAAGCAGTAGATATTTGGATTGGGTTTTTATATCCTTTCTGCCAGTCTATATTTTTTTAGTGGGGCATTGAGACCATTTATATTCAGAGTTAACAATGATATGTGAGGTACTATTCCATTCAACATACTGGTTGTTATCTGGTGGTCTTATTTCTATTGATTTATCTATTTGCTACCATGTTGGTGTTCCATGAGGCCTGTGAGCTTTGTGGTTTCCAGTGCTTTTCTTTTCTTTTTTTTTTTTTTGAGTTGGTGCCTCACTCTGTCACCCAGACTGGAGTACAGTGGCATGCTCCTGGCCACCGCAGCCTTAACCTGCTGGGCTCCGGCGATCCTTCCACCTCAACCTTCCAAGGAGCTGGAACTACAGGCATGCACTACCACGCCTGGCTAATTTTTGATTTATTGTAGAGACAAGGTCTTGCCAAGTTGCCCAGGTGGGTTTCGAATTTGCGGGCTCAGGCAATCCACTTGCCTCGGCCTCTCAAAGTGCTGGGATTACAGGTTGAGCTGCCGAGACCAGCTCCAGTGCTTTTCTACTGGTAGATTTTGACCTTTTGTTTCAATATTTAGAATTCCTTTGGTATTTCTAGCAAAGAAGGTCTAGTGGTGACAAATTCCCTCAGTGTTTGCTTCTCTGGGAAAGACCTCATTTCTCCTTCATTTTTGAAACAAGTTTTGTGGGATACAGAATCCTTGGCTAACTGTTATTCTATTTGTAGGATTTCTTCTGAGAAGTCTGCTATTATTCTGATATTTGATGATATCGTAAGTTATTCGATGATTTTGTCTCACTGCTCTTAAAATTCATTCCTCACATTAACTTTGCATAACAGGATGATTATATGCCTTGGGGATGACCTTTTTGCAATGAATTTTCTGGAGTTTTCCTTCGACTTCTTATATCTGGATGTTTAGATCTCTGGCAAGGCCAGAGAAGTTTTCCTCTATTATTTCCTCAAATCGATTTTCCAAACCTGTTGCTTTCTCTTCTTTCTCAGGAACACCTATGATTCTTAGGTTTGAATGTTTTACATAATCACACATTTCTTGGAGACTTTGTTCCATTCTCTTGATTCTTTTTTCTTTGTTATCTGATTGGGTTAACTCAAAAGCCTTGTCTTCAAGTTTTGAGATCTTTTCTTCTGCTTGATCTAGTCTACTGTTAAAACTTTCCACTGCATTTTTATTTCCCTTAATGATTCTTTCATTTCCAGAATTTTAGTGCACGCGTGCGCACGTGTGTGTATGTGTGTGTGTGTGTGTGTGTGTGTGTGTGCATGTGTGTGTGTGTCTGTCTCTTTGGAGAATTTTTCTTTTATGTCATGAATGATTTTTAAATTTTTGTATGTTGGTTTTCAAGTTTTTCCTGAAGTGTGTTGATTAATTTTATAATCAAACTTCTAAATGCAATGTCTTCCCACTGCATCTGGAGGATACTGGTAGACTGTGGTGGCGCAGGCAAGAGTATGGCCAGTCCCAACTCAATTCAATGGATTTTTCTTTTCTTTGCACTCTGTGGTTATTATTGCTTCTTTGAAGAGTTATGGAGGCTTTGTGGGTGTTGAGGAAACTCTATCTTGGTTTATTTTTTAGAAGAAATTCTAACTGCCTCATGGTGGCCACCATGAGGTTTTGGTTTAGATTGCCCTGAATCTCTAGATCGATTTAGAAAAAAACTGACATCATAACGGTATGAGTATTATTGTGAATATGATATCTTTCCATTTATTTAAACATCTTTTGATTTCTCAGTGTATAGCTCTTCCTCATGTTTTGTCAGATTTATCCCTAAGTATGTCATATTTTTATGCTATTTTAAACACAATTTTTTTCAATTTCTAATTATTCCTTGTTGGTTGTAAACTCAATTGTTGGTTCCAGTAGCTTTCTTGGTGAATTCTATCAGATCTTCTACATAGTTGGTTATGTTGTCTGTGAATAATGATAGTTTTACTTCTTCCTTTCTAATCTAAATGCCCTTTCTATTCATCCACCCATTTATTCATTCATTTTTTTTTTGTCTCATTGCATTGTCTAGTACCTCCAGTACAATGTTGAATAGAAGTAGTGAGAACAGATATTCTTGGTGTCTTCCTGGTTTCACTCCCATGGATCCTTTTAAAAGCATCCTCTCCTTCCTTTTATCTCTTTCCTATGTCTGAAGCACTTACATATGCTATGCTATGTCTAATCACAGGACAGGGCTAGTTACTTCCCTTCAACCAGTCAGTAATCTTATGCGGAGGCCTCCCCTGGGCAATTCTCTAGAGATGTATTGCAGACACTCCTGTCTTCAAAAGGGAAGGCCTATAGACACATTAGATGAGACAAATCTATACTCCATCTGCCACATAAGTTATGTGAAAAATGATCAATAGTCTAGAATTTCCTGAATACCACTGAGAACTTTCAGTCAGGTCAGGGGAAAAGAATATGCTATTTATGGCATTTTTTCCCAAAGTGCTGATAGCAGTTGCTGCTGAGCCTTTTTCTCTTGGAGGTGGCAGATGCGCATGTTTGTGATTGGAAAATCAAGGAGACGCCTTCCTGTTTCACTGTTCTGTTGAAATGTCCTTCTTCTGTAAACCATGTCTCTAGAGGGCAGATGGCGAGCTCTGGGAAGCTGCAAGTGTGGCTAAGATGTCATCGTTTTATTTCCCTTTCGCTGTACACTCATTTAAAGACACCAGGTCACTTCACAAACCAATGTCTTAATCGTGTTTTGCTTATCCACTAAAACATTTTTTTTCACATTGTTAGGTATTTGGACTGAAGAAAAGTGATAAAAGTCACAACAAAATTTATCCTGATAGTCAAAAGAAGTAAGGAAATATAATCCCAGTTTAAAAATCAAAGTGCTCTTTTGAAATCTATTTAGAAGTGAGGGTAAACATCAATATTTTTCTTCAGTGCCTAGGTACTTAAAAGGAATATATTGGACTCTATGATTTAACTGCCAAATTCGACATTCATATCCATCTGGACATTTTTAAAGGGATCCTTGAGCCAGTCAAAATTGGCAGTTGGCTGTATAATCACACCTGCATATGGTGCAGGGTTTTTTTTTTTTAATGGGCAACAGTTAGAGCATGAAAGTATTGCATGATGTGACTCCATTGAGAACCCACGCCTAAGCATGTTTGCACGTGTAAGTAATTATATTTTAAAGTGCTCTGTTAACAAGCCTTTGTTCTTTATTTCCTACAAGTCAAATTAGTTGGGGATACAATTTATTTTGAAATTATTTGAAAAATGTTTTGGTGTTCTAAAATTTCCTTTGTACCAAAGTTTTGCAAAGTTAGAAGGAAAGCCGCAAACCTCAACCAGTGGGGGGAAAAATGCATAAAACCAACAATGAATTAAACAAGATAAACATCCATGCTATAGGAGAATGGAAGTAAAACTGTGTCTTTAAGTACATGACAACCTCCATGTGACTTTTAACTCTGACTCACTGCAAATGAAGATAATCTTTAATGCTTATACATCCAAGAAGAATCCTGGCTTCAGAAAGGTTACATTTGTGTCTGTCCGATTTAGGCTGCTATTTTGTCCTTGTACTTTCTTTGTAAGCACATGTCTATCTGCACATGACTCTAGCTCCACCCAGGAGTGAAGTCGTTGTATAATGGGGAACTCTTTGAGATGATTTCCTAAGAAAGCAAAAGTAATCGGAAAAGGCACCTTATTACTTGGGAAAGTCCAAGTAAGAAATTGTCTTCAACCACCTGCCCTGCCTTGTTTGCTGATAAATAGAGCCAATTTGAGGACAATGAGGTAGATCACTGTAGGCCATCGTTGCCATTGCCTTGCTAGACTGTGGTGTGACCACGTGCTCTTTGAGCTATGGCTGTCCCCATGCTTCCTAGCCTTGGCTCCCTCCCCTTCCTTGGGGAGGTGAATCTCCTCTTTCTTTCTCTCTAATTTTCTTTCTAAATAAACTATATTTTCTAATCCCCCCAAAAGGCAATGAAGTAATCTACTAAAAGCACTTGGGATATTCTTGTTAAGGGTGACCCACTCTGTCTGGTTACTCTGTTTCCTTAAAATAACAGTTACTCTGTAAAAATTCTATATCTTGTGGCCACTAGTCTCTGTGAAGGAGATTCCATCTAAATAGCTTTTGAGGAAGGCTTTAGAAACTGCTAATCACCAACATGGAAGGGGACATCCAGAAAAAAGAAAGGGAAATTATATTTAAACTACAGGGCAGGATGCCCATAGGTAACTTTTATCTCACATAGAAGGCATACAGGGAATCTGTGGTCACTTTGATCTTGCTGGGCTTTCCTTCTCCTCAGTCTCCCAGTCCTCCTCTCCTTTTCCTAGCTTCCTATCTTCCTTTCAGCCCCTTGCTGTACCATCAAGTTCTCATAATAAAAACCACTGCTGGTTTTGTACAAGAAAATACTCTTGAAAAATCAGACACCTAATGCAAAACAAACAAACTAAAAATGGGCATGATGGCATGCGCCTTTATTTCCAGTACCAGGAGGTTGAGGTGGAAGGATCATCTGAGGCCAGGAAGTTGAAGACTTAAGTCTTCAAAAAACATTTGAAAATAAACTCTTAAAAAAAAAAAACTAATTGTGGGTCTTTTTCTTTGCTGGATATCAAAGCAGATATATAAAATTATAGGCAAAAAATTCATGCTCAGTTTGACCCCTGGAAATAAATTGAAAATATGTATTTTATGATATTTCTTAGCCAGGCAGTTAAGGAATCATTCATGCCTTTACAAATGGGAAGGGCTTTTAGGAGTTAGATGAGGATAGTGTCAGCACACAAGATTTTATAATTATCACAAATATGAGCTGAGCACTCGAGACTGGGAGGGATGTGACCTGATGGGAAGGGTGAGGTTAACATTGAAGGGAAAAAGCTGGAATTTATTTGTTTGTTTGTTTGTTTGGTTGGTTGGTTGGTTGGTTGGGGAGGGGGGTGGAGTTTAGCTGGAGTGCAGTGGCCCACTCATGACTCATTGCAGCCTCAACTTCCTGGCCTCAGATGATCCTTCCACCTCAACCTCCTGGTACTAGAAATAAAGGCGCATGCCATCATGCCCATTTTTGGTTTGTTTGTTTTTGTTTCTGTAGAGTCGAGGTCTCGCTGTATTGCCTGGGTTAGCCTCAAACTCCTAGGCTCAAACAGTCCTCTTGCCTCAGTCTCCCAAAGAGCTGAAGTTTATAGGCATGAGCCACCAAGCCCAGACAAAAGCTGTTCTTAACTAAGATCTTAAGTTTGGATTGCTTAATAATTTTCTTATGACTCATTTTTGTTTCTGAAGCTAGAAATTCAATTCTTAACTGAAAAGAAAGGGACTTACACTACTCAGAACAAGGCTCAATTCAGTCACTTTATGACCAGTCAATGATCAGTGTGGACATGAAATTATATTTTGCATAGACAGCAGATAACAAAGTCTCTGCAGCTGTTTTGAAGGAAAAATAATTTAAAAGGAAATACATGCTTACAAAATGGGCAGAAGGGCTCCAGGCTGACTGCAAGGGTAATTTATAGAACCACACAGCAGAACCTAATCTCAGAGAATTAAGGGTCCTGTCCCAACTGCAGCCCCTCTGCTAAATCCCCCCAGCACAATAGACACCACTCCTCTTGATGCTTGTGAAACTAAAGATAAATCCTGGCATCCCTGAACCACGGCTTCCAAAAGCCATGACTGTGCACCAGCACCGAGCCATTCTCTACTTCAAGTACATGGTTTCTAATTATGCTTGGATATGTTTGCTTGGAGGTTAGGTCCTTTGAAGACATAAGTTAGGTGGAAATATGATATATAGTTTCTAGTCTTTAGCATGATATAGGGGAGTGGTTCTCAAACATTTCTGTAAATTAGAACTGAGAGAATTAGAATTCAACACCCAGCCTACACCTCATAACAAGTAAAGTGAAATATCTGGGTATTTAGTAATTTTTCTCAACACTGCTGGTGAATCTCACATGTAGCTAGTGCTGAACCAGAGCTGCTAGGCATGGCATCTAAAAATGTATACTATACATGAGTGATCTGGGCATTTTGCAAAAATGCAGATCTGCTTCAATCAATCTGAGTTAGGATTCAAGATTGTGCATTTCTAGCAGATTCTCAGGTGACACTGATACAGACTATATTTTGGGTAATAAAGATGGACAGCAGTAGTTTTCAAGCTGTAGTGTGCATTACAGTTACCTAGAGGGTTTGTTAAAATGCAGATCGCTAAGACCTACAGCCGACATTTCTAATTCAGTAGGTGTGAGGTGGAGCCTGAGAATTTGAGTTTCTAACAAGTTCTTAGGTAACACTGAAGCTGCTGTTCTGGAAACCTCAGCACCACTGATGCAAGTCATGCTACAAGAGGATAGGAACAGAGCTGAGTGAGCCAATTGTTGTATCTACAATAGGCAGCCACCATGTGGAGTTTCTGATGAATTCAGAGTTTATATGCCATTTGGATCCAAAAGATAGAGGAAAACTCCAAGGAGAAAGTAAAATACAATAACTGACACCAAATCCAGTTACCTTTAACTAGCTTCCTCTCACCCATGGAAGTACTGGTGAGTTAGCTAGGGAGACCTCACATAAACATACAGTTGAATGGTAGAAGCAAGGAGAAGTAAACAGACCAGACCATTTATCTCCACATTTTTCTCTTTGGAAAACCAAGGCAAAGTGTCTGAAAGGTGAATGGCAGGGATAACCAGTCTAAGGCTCATGTGGTTCCCATGGGAAGAAACCTAAAGTGACATTCAGCCTACTGCTAATTTATTAGACCCACATCAGATGCTCATTGTGCCTTCATTGCAGTGTATTCTGTTAGGAGGGGTGACTTCTCTGTGGGTCCTTGGCCAACGTCTTTTCAAAGGAATTTTATCATACACTAGGAAAATAAAGTTGGTATAAGGCAATAATAGTCTTCTAATGATGTGTTTCATTGTAAATTGCCATATCACAGAATTTTACTCAAAATCATGCCTAAGGATCATTACATACACCTTAATAGCATACCTACTGTCTTCCCATTTTCGCTTCTCTATACCACATTCACAGGGTATTGCACCCCCCAGAATGAGCATTCAGTCTCTCATCTATGGTCACTGTATATGCCAAGTGAACCGGAGAAGTCTATCATGATCTGAGACTCCATTTATTAACGAATTGTGGTAGATCCATATCTGGACTTAAAACGCAACAGCCTCTAATCATAGGGGCATAAAGTTTGACTAGCGGTTTCTGACCCATTTCTTCAGTTTCAGCTCAAAGCAACTACATTGTCTTCTTCTAACTTGCCACCCAGTGATTCAAAATATTTTCTCTGATTGTAACGGAGAATCTCCCAAGACTGACATGCATGGCATACTCTTAGCCATGACAAAATGCATATGACACTAAGCTGCTTTTACTCACAACTCTCCTTATACCAAATGAGAGGGTTTTTTGTTTGTTTGTTATTCTTATCCCCAACCAAGTATTTGGAGTAAGATGTGGGCATAATCACATAATTAACACAATGATGCTTTGCCTTTGAGTGTTGTAGACCCCAAGTGTTATAAGCACACATAAAATAAAGTATTCAATCACCAAGGGCTAGAAATACCTGGATCAACCCAACCTCCATGGTAGGTGTGAAGATTATTGTACTTACTCCGTGCCAGCTGAGGAAGACACAAAGAAATAAACAAAAGCCCTGAGATTCACTTCTGTTCTGAGGGATGAATGGGAAAGAAGTGGTAGCTAAATCAGGAATGCAATCAGATGCCTAGATTTCAGCCTTCTCATTTCCAGTCTATGTCCCAGACTTGAAGGAAGGGGGCTACAACAGAAAGGGAGAGAGAAAGAAAACTTGAGTGACATTGGGAAGACTTGACCTGCCTTTCCAGTCACAGCGAAAAGTCACTGTGGCCCTTTGGGGAAACCCCAGCTACAAACACAAACATGACACAGAAGTGATTGTGTTGGCAGAAGGCTGCAGAAAGAAATACAAGAGTATTTTATCTACCACATCTTGCGTGGGGCATGAAGGAGCCCAAGAGGCACCCAAGAAGTGAGGGGATGCAGAGGCGCTGAGAGAACCTGTCAATTGAGGAAGGTTCGGGGAGGGAGAGAAAATGCTTCTGAGCAGGAAATTCAAAACCTCGGTGAATGGGCAGGACTTTAAGTGATTGAAGGTCATTCCGTAAAGCCAGGTAGTCTTCCCTTCACAGAAACCCATCAAATGGGCAGACCAGTCTGGCCTCTCCTGCTACAGACCTCAGAGAAGATCCAAAGGTCACACCAAATGTTGTTGGAGAAGAGAATTCAAGAAGTTCAGAGAAATATAGGTGTGTTCTATGATTCTAAGAGGAAAAAGCACTGTTAGGTATTAAATAAGGGGTTGGTTCATATAGAAGTAAAAATGGAAGACATGCTGGTGAATGAAAACTCTGAAGGGACAGTGTAATGTGAGCCCACCACATGGGAAGAAGGAGTGTGGCCACCAAAGACAAAGATATGGCCACAGTAAACTTTCAACTCACCATTTTGCTGTAGGAAATTGAAGCTCAAAGGCAGGATGGCAGTTTGTGATCTATAAAGATGCTGCAAGAGACTTTTAGTGATACCCAAAATCTAGTGCCAATTCACTAGTCACACATCAGATGCTAAAAGTTATGTTATCAACACCATGTGGCAAGAAAACTCAGTTTAAAAAACCTTCTGAATTTTATCAGTGCATTTTCAGTTAATGGTTATTAAAGAGAGACAGCAGAGCAATTTTAGGAGTAGGTGAGTGCATATAGAGTAGCCAAGGAAGAAGAGAGCTTTATGAAGAATGTCCACAGACATCTGTAACCTAAGCTAAGGACACTTAAGAGATCAAGGGAGAAGAAACCAGGGGAAAAAATAGGTGGAAGAGAAGGAACAGGGGGAATAAAGACACTAGTGTTCATAAGATAAATTTTGTGGTTAAGAAGAAAAGAGGGCCAGGCGCTGTGGCTCACGCCTATAATCCCAGCACTTTAGGAGGCTGAGGTGAGAGGATTGCCTGAGCCCAGGGGTTCGAGACCAGCCTGGCCAATTTGGCGAGATCTCATCTCTACAATAAATCAACAAAAATTAGCTGGGTGTGGCCACGCACTTCTGTAGTTCCAACTACTTGGAAGGCTGAGGCAGAAGGATCGCCTGAGCCCAGCAGGTCAAGGCTGCAGTGGCTATGAGCAGCATGCCACTGCACTCCAGCCCGGGTGACAGTGTGAGGCTCCGACTCAAAAAATATATATAAAAAATAAAAAAGAAGAAAAGAAGGTGTATCTCAAAGGGTTTAGAGAAGGTCTTTTGAATCTCAGTGATTTATTAGTAGCTATACTTGGCGTTCCTACTAAGTCAGGAAAACTTGGTTCATATGTATAGACAAAGACGAAATCATGAGCTGGAAACTAGGATGCCATCCTTGCTTCTGGAACTGTTTCTTCACCTCAGCACTATGAACGTGGTGGGTTAGACATTTCTTTGTTATGGGTGCTGTCCCATGCAGGGGGTTTAGCAGTACCCTCAACCTCTACACTCTTTGTTTTTCCTTTTTCTTCTTTTTTTTTTTCCTAAGTCTCACTCTGTTGCCCAGCCTGGAGTGCAGTGGCATGCTCATGGCCACCAAAGCCTCAACCTGTGGGCTCAGGCGATCCTTCCACCTCAGCCTTCCAAGTATCGGGAAGCACAGGAGTGCGCCACCACACCCAGCTAATTTTCATTTCTTTATTTATTGTGGAGACTAGGTCTCACCAAGTTGCCCAGGTAATCCTCTCACCTCGGCCTCCCAGAGTGCTGGGATTACAGGCATGAGCCACCTCACCCGGCCCTGACCTCTACACTCTTAATGTCAATAGCAAGCCTCCACATGTGGCCATCAGAAGGTCTTCAGACATTACCAGGAATCCTCTGGGGTAGGCAGGGGGAAAAATCAGTCTTAGCTAGAAACCACTGGGTTAGAGAGACAGATGGAAGGTACCCAAGTGAGGAAGCTGCTCCCATATTTCTGAGGGTCTCAAACCTTCAAGGGGTAAGTCCATATGGGGGAAAGAGGTTGTGTGCGTGCGTGTGTGCGTGTGTGTGTGTGTGTGCGTGTGTGTGTGTGTGCGCGTGTGTGTGCGCGCAAAGTATTGGGCCAAACACAGGTATGCAGGAGGAGCTCGACCCCCTCTTGAGAAAGCCCCCTCCCTCTGCAGTGGTCTTTTGGTGCAAGGTCACAGAGCCTGGTTAGAGCAATTCAATACCTTCTTGGAAAGGCAGTCATGAATCTTGCAAAATCCTTGCCTCTGGTACAGATGCTGTGGTCATTGAGATTTATAGTTGACACATCTCTGCTTTGATAAAACCACGCAATCTATTTTTTATGTTTGAAAGCCATGTGGGATGTTTACAGTGAATTATTGCAGCCACCAACATTTAAAACGGCACCTGAGAGGGAGAGGCATACACCACCACAAAGGTGGTCCTTACCATCTCTTCCAAACCCCCAAAACCTGTCTGTCACATGCCCTGGACAGGAACTGTGGTCACCAGGAAAATGTAGGTGTCTCTGGGTGTGTGTGGTTAGTCTCTGTGTTCTCAGAGGATAGAGTTCTATAAGAGAGAGATGCAAAGAGTTAAGAAATGAGAGTCTGGAAACCCTCACTTCTTAATCAAATTGGTAAGAATAATATGTTTACACACACGCAGGTACTGAGTGGTACAAGTCACTATGTGGCAAGGAGCCATCTCTTATTCTATATCCCCTGTCCCAAATCTCTCCTGATCTCTATCCCCACTGGCACAGAATGATTGGTGGCAGTGACTATTGTGCACGCATTTCTTCACATGCTAGCTATCTTCAGAAGCTACACTGCAAATTGTTCTCTCCTCTCAGTAGTACATAAAATAGGGCTAGGAGATTTCCTAGGACCTGAAGAAAGTCACACATGCTATTGTTTAGACATATTATCACACATCATTTTTCAAGCCAATGGCACAAGGTAGGGCACGTACTGAGAAAGTTGGGGAAAAGGGCCAAAACCCCTCTCCTGATGATTTTGATGAATGATATTCTCCTGTCTACCTTTCTGGAGGGTCCCCAAAAGTAAGATAGAGCACCTGAGGACAAATACTGCTTGCCTTCCACAAAGTTTATCTAACCTACTGCTCAGGAGGAGAATTTATTTCCCCACAAACTTCATCGAATTTTCTCTTTTACAAAGAGATAAATATAAAGCAAATGACACTGGATTCATTCATCCATTCATTCATTCATTCATTCATTTGACCTATATTGATAAAGCACCTGGCACTGCTTTCAGCTCTGAAGATGGATGGTGAATAAGACCTGGAATGTCCCTGCCCTCCTGGATTGTGATAGGAAGGTGTGGTGCTAATCATCCATCATTCTGCTTCAAAAAGATGTTGGTCTTTAGGTTTCTCTTATCTGCAAAATGAAAGGAAAGGACTTCTGACTTTAAGGTCTATTTTATCTTTAGCATCTGTCATTTGGTGAGTAACCCTAGAGCAGGGGGTTGAAACATTAAGGTCTATACGATGGGTCTAGTTGTGTCTCCCCCAAAAATGCATATTGAAGTTCTAACTCCCTAATACCTAAATGTGACTATATTTGGAGATAGGGTCTTTACAGAGGTGATTAAGTGAAAATAAGGTGAATAGTGTAGGCCCTAGTCCAGTATGACAAGTATATTTACAAGAAGAAGAAATTTGAACACGGACAAGTATAGAGGATAGATGACGTGGAGACAGGAAAAAGATGGTCATCTGCAAGTTGAGGTAGGTTTTCAGGAGGGACCACCCTAACAACACCTACATATAGAATGTTTAACCTTCAGAACTGTAAGAAAACTTTGGGAGGCTGAGGCGAGGATCGCTTGAGCCCAGAAGTTCAAGACCAACCTAGGCAACATAGCAAGACCTTGCCTCTACAGATAATTTTTTGGTAGCGCATGCCTGTAATTCCAGCTACTTGGAAGGCTGAGGCAGAAGGATCGCCGGAGTCCAGCAGGTCGAGGCTGCGGTGACCGGGAGCAGCCACTGCACTTCCAGTCTGGGTGACAGAGTAAGATTCCAACTCAAAAAAAAAAAAAAGAAACTGTGAGAAAAATAAATTTCTGCTGGATAAGTCATACAGCTGTGATGTTCTGTTATGGGAGCCCTGACAAACTAATGCCATCTGTATCAACTCACTCGACAACACTTTTTAAAAGATACATAGGCCTATTCTCAACACATCAAACTGAATAAAAATCTGCATGCATTAGAGCCAAACACAACATTTGAAAGGAAGCTAGCATTACATCTGATGGCCCCAAAGTTGGAGACCCACGGATCTATAGAATTTAGTGAAGAATGGTCTGCTCACCCTGTTGGCAGCCCTTAATCTTTTGGGATGGGTTATTTACTTTCATGGAGACATTGACTGACCCTTCTTCACCTCATGGCACATGCTGAGTTAAACACAGATATGAAGAGGCAGCATTTCCAGAGGCATCCCCTGTCACAGTCATTTGACCTCCACATATATCCCCCAGTCTACTTCTGAACAAGGCAGAAAAAATTGTGCGCTGCCTGTTACACAGGGATGTTTTGAAATTTAATTACTAGATACTTGCTAAAGCTCTACATGAAGCCTTTTGAAGAAGCAAACTCTGTAACTACAAAGCATTGTTTAATACGGAGGCACAGCCTGAAGGCACTGCAGGCTCTCATAAGGCCTAGCTCCTTTTTAATGTAAATTAAGCACTACCTTAATCCACCTGGGGAATGAGTAAGAAGACAGCAAGCAATCGTCAGGGGACTTTATGGTCACATCCTGCTACTTCGTCCTACTTTCTTCACCTCAGTTGTTTCAGTGAGTTCTTGTCAGAAAATCTCAGTAGTATAATTTCATATTAATGACCTCCTTGAGGCCTGTGTGTTATTATTCTAGTGAAATAACCGTGTTGACTTAAACGCTAATAAACAAATTGATGTTATTGTTATTATTTTTTTTAAATCTACTGTCATCTTCCCGGAGTAGAGTCCTGAGCGAATATACAAGAAATCTGGCTTATAGAGTTGAAAAAAAGTAGGAAAAATTATCCAGAAGCCACAATTATCTAGAAGCCAAATACGAAGACTGAGCAGAGAGAGGAACACAAGGAAATAGGAAAGGGGGAGGCTCAGTGGTAATTTAGCTAAGGGCCCTCCTTGTCTTTGAGGCCTTTGGGTTCACAGTGATGTCTTAAAAGAGGAAATTTGGGCAGCACAGAGAGGATTAAATCAAAGCTTTCCAACAGGTGTGCAGAAAATGGTTCACAAGTATGGTTAAATGCCTAAATATTAATTCCCAATAGCCCTTGGAGATGATGTCTACTGGCCTGAGAGTTCTGGCTCCCAGGCCAGTCCCCTCCAAAAGGTGGAAGCCTATTCAGGGCTTCAAATCCTCGGTGGCTCAGCCTGTAATCCCGCGCCTTTGGGAGGCTGAGGTGAGTGGATTGCCTGAGCCCGCGGGTTCGAGACCCTCCTGGGCAGCGAGACCTCATCTCTACAATAAATCAAAAAATCAGCCGGGCGTGGTAGCGCGCGCCTGTAGTTCCGGCTACTTGGAAGGCTGAGGTGGAAGGGTCGCCAGAGCCCAGCAGGCGAGGCTGCGGTGGCCGGGAGCGGCCACTGCACTCCAGTCTGGGTGACAGAATGAGACTCCAACTCAAAAAAAAAAAAAAAAACCACAGAAAAAACAAATCCTTAATCTCTACATAACATTCAAGTTGATCCTGCTGAATGCTCTGCCTTGGTTCAAATCCTTTCACAACTGCCCGTTGTTCTTAGGATAAATTCCTTAACACGGCTAACAAAGCCCTTCATGACCTGCCTCTGTGTATACTCTGGGCCACATGTCTCACTAATTCCCACCTCATTCTCTGCTCTGACCAAATTAAACTGCTTTCAGTTCCCTGAAAAAGTCATGCAGACTCTCAGTTCTGGGTTTTTACACATGATATTCCCTATGTCTGGACCACTACTGCCTACCCACAACACACACAAAGCACACACCACATACATCTGAGTGACTCTTACTTGTTCTATAAGGGAAGGGACTAAAGCTGTTTTGCTCACATTCGTATTTAATACCTAACAGAGTGCACTCCCATAGCAGTATTAGTTGGATAAGCAGACAGGTGAATGCATGAGTTTCTTTCATATTGGAGAGTTAATAATTGTGTTGCTTTCAGCTATTTTTTTTTTTTGTTTTGGTTTCTGCTTTTTTTAAAAAAAATTCTGCATCAGTAATTAAAATAAAATAACTTTTTCTTCATTGAATCTCCTCATAGGGAATTCCACCATCTCTAGCAGAAACTTGAACAAAATCCGGGCTGGGGAGTAAATGTTGAGTAAGAAACTACTATAGTTTTCTACAGTTTACAAGAGAGGGAAAGAAAGACAGGGGTAACAATAAAGAAGGGCTACAACTCAACAAATATTGAGTAATGAGTATTGTGCTAAATTCTGCAGCTATAATGATATACAAGGCAGTTCCTCTCTCTTCAGAGACGTTGGACATTAGTTGGGAGTCTATATTCAGGGAGAGTAATTTCATTTTGACTAGGATATTAAGAGGAGAAGTGCAGGAGTCATGGGCACAGATAGCAAACCCGTTTAACCTAATCCCAGGTAAGTTAATGCATCCTTGAGGAAGGGACTTTTTTAAGCTAACATTTGCAAGTTGGCAAGGGTTGTCTGAGCAAAGGATAAGGAAAAGGAATGTTCTCGGCTATTTACCAAAGACCTAGCTTCCAGAGAAAGAATGACAGGCTTCTGAAAAGCTGACAGGATATCAGTGTGACAGGAGTGTAGACAGTGGGGGGGGGAGGTGCTCTGAACGGAGTGTGAAGAAACAAAATCCCTGTCACCCCGCAACTTATAGACCAAGATACAGATTTAGGACTTTATCCCAAGGACAAGAGAGAAGAGCTTCTTTAAGCAAGAGAATGACACAATCAGATGTGAATTTTATAAGATCACCCTGCACTTAGAGTGGAGAAAGTTTGGGACGGGAAAGTGGCCATATGGGACCTCACACAGCAGGCCCCAGGGGGAATCAGTTGATGGCGCACGAACTAAGGTGGCAGCAGTGGGACTGGAGAATGATAGGTAGATTGATGAGAGACAGTACATAGAAGCAACAGGCTTGGTGATTTAACTGGTTAGCAGAGTAGAAAAAAAGAATGAATGACTTTCCGTGTTTAATATTCAGTCCTTTTTATTCTAAATCTAAAGCACCAAACTCAATGTAAAAGCACATTCTTTCTCTTGGCCAGCACTGACTAGGCCTGTCTAGGGAAAGAGGAGGAAGGTATGTCCTTCCCACACCTCCACTTTCTCTTCTCAGTTCTTTCCTTTAGGTGTAGGGACCAGGAGAAGAAATAGGAGAAGTGACTTTCCTTAGGGAATTGCCATGGTAAGGCTGCTGACTTCTCCTGGGTTTGCTGATTTCTGCTGCCTCTCTTGTGGTAGGATGAGGCAAATGCTCAAATATATTTCTTGTATGATTGAGTGAATAAATGCAGAAACACATGTAGCTGCTTCGGGATCAACAGTTGGCCTCATGGCAATCACCTGGGATGACAAAATGTCTCCCACTAACCTTGTGGCAGAAAGGGGGGTTGGTAGCAGTTAAAGGTATTTCCTTTAGAAAGGCAAGTTGCAAGCTTTAAATACCCACGAGGTGCCAGGCAAGTTTTGTTTAAGAAAGGCCAAGTGGCCAGAGATGGCCATTTCATGGAAATGGAAAAGAGTAACTAATTCACAGACTTATCCAAAACCTCCCTTCTGAAGTTGATGGTTTACGACCCTGCAGTTCCTGGAGACCATTTGTTCTTTGAACAATCTGATTTTGCTGAGTATAACCTTGTAAGATTCCCAAGGAAATATGTAATCACTCAACACGACCCTCTCCCTTACCTAAACAAGGGTATAAGACCCCACTTCTCCTGTTCTGGGGCACTCAATTTGGACACATTAGACCCTTGGGCCTGCTGGGATGGCCAGCGTAATAAAGTGTCACTTCCTATAATAGTCTCGGTGTCACGATCTCTCTCTTTTTCCTGCTAGACTCTTACCAGCACTGACCAATCATCAGTGTCTTTGCGTGATAGTCCATGTGCTGCCTGCCTCCTAAGCTAAACACATGTGCTCCTTGGAGGAAACAATGGGGTCTCCTCAATGCATGTTTTCTGATGAGGAGATTCAGCTGTTGTGGCAGAGAGAGGGCTGGTAGCAGTTAAAAGTATTCCTTTTGAAAATCGATCGACAAGCTCTGAAAACCCAGACCAGTTTTGTTTGAGAAAAACCAAATAGCCAAGAACTGATGGCTTTCATGGAAATGCAAAAGGGTAACTAATTCACAGACTTATCCAAAACCCCTCTTTTGAAGTTGAAGGTTTACAACCCTACTCGCCCTGCCCTGCATTTCCTGGAGACCATTTGTTCTTTGAAAGATCTGATTTTGCTGAGTACAACCTTGTAAATTCCAAAGAAAATGTGTAATTGCTCAACAAGACCCCTTCCCTTACCTAAAAAAGGTATAAGACCCCTCTTCTCCAGTTTTGGGGGGTTCGACCTGGAAGCATTAGCCCATCGAGCCTGCCAGCGTAATAAAGTTGCCACTTCCTATAATAGTCTCAGTGTCACGGCCTCTCTCTGTCTTCCCACTACACTGTGACAATGTTTCCCACTGACTCCCTCTTCAACTTCCACCTTGGTGGTCCTCCAGCCACTGACCATCTACGCCTGCCTCTAGGTTGCTTTCTTTAGGAGGACACCAACAAGCCTAGCTATCTTTGGTTGGGTCTGTTCAATCTAAAAAAACAAAAGAACAAAAAACACTTTCTTGCCTTTCAGGTTGCTCGGTCTTTACCTATTCTCTAGGAACCCTGGTCACGCTCTAATTTTCTTTCTCCACATTTAGTGACCTAGAGACAGTTATACAGTTGCCTAACAGGATAATGAAATGGCATCCCCCTGTGACTGGTGATTCTCTATAGACCTTTTTGCAGTGACTTCAGAGAAACCAAAGCCTCTGCCTTAAGCCATTCTTGGAACTTAGAACAGAGCTGTTCTTCAAGAACTCTATGCTTCCTAAAATTGACCATTCTCTTTCCACCAGTCCTCTTGCTATAATGATCAGACGGGGGGCAGGAAGGGTGTCTAGACTAATGAAACAGATTCCAGGGTCTCCTAAATAGCCTTTTATGGTAGAATGATAGCTCTAAACTCTAACAGCTCTCTGGACTTTGGTCTCCCCTTTGACCTTAGTCATAATTCCAAGAGCACGAAAAAATGTCTTCCCACAGCTTGTTAGGATTTGAACAGAGATACTTTGTAAATTCTTTAAAATGTAAAAGTTAAAGGAGTTATTGGTGATAGGGGAGAGGTGATTGGATTGAGGGTTAGGGGATCCCATGAGAAGCGGTCTGCTTCGCTCTTATAAAAATACGCTCCTATTGCAATAACATGAAATAAGATTTTGTTTCTAAAGTTCCAGGGTTACTTCAGGATCGTGCTCCAAACCCAGTCTACTGTTGACCATGAAGGCCTGAACTTGACGTATGAGCAAGCAGGCATCCAGGAAGACTGTGGAAGGTGCAAAGAAGAGAGGCACTTATGAGAAGCCCAATGACAACTAAGGGCAAAGTTCACTAAAGTGGGTTTGGGAGAGGGAGGTATATTTGACTTCCTTAGAGGAAGACTAAATGAAATCTGAATCATGAGTTTTAGTAACCAAGCATAACAGGAAAATCAAGTAAAGTGAGCATTTAAAACTTTTAATGAGAACTACTTAAAATTCTTTAAATTTGAGAAATTGTCATTTTTCATTATCCTTATTATTTTCCTTCTAATTAGAGACATCTTGAACAACGTTTAATAGCTGTTTTCTGATAGAATCTTTCTTTCTCACAATAAGCCTCTTCCACAGAAATCAGTGAATAATCTGTAAGTGCTCTCAAATGAGAGAAAGGGATGAAAATGGAAAAGTAATTGCATGCCTTGCACCTGCCTCCTGAAATTCATTAGCAGCTTATGGTGCTCTGAAATCCTCTTTGAGGATGTTAAAAACAATCGCACAATTGTTCTGCTTCATCCTGTGTTTTATGATTCTCGCACTTAAGTACCACAGACACAAAGAAGGTTTTAGATACATAGCCTGTTTTCAGACATAGAATACATCTCTGCATGTCATTAATTCTAAATTCTCACCACTTCTCAAAAGCACCTGTTTTTGCTTCAAGGGGCCACACCAACTCAAAACTAGCAAATTAAGGAATGCATGAAGGAAAGAGAATTCTGAGAACTGACTCTACTTTTAAAGTAACTTCACAAGCAGAACTCTTTAATCGGCACCCTCAGGGCTGTAATTTCTTTAGAAGAAACACTTCATTTCCTTAGCGTAGAGATGCCAAATACAGACGGAGAGATTTGGGTTCACTCGTAAGAGAATCTTTCCCTTTTCCACATATCCCTCTACTGATGCTCCTCAAATACTGAATGTATGGACACCATCCCTGGCTCAGTGGCTCCTCTTGGTTGGTGAGATTTTAGCATGCTTCAGAGGTATGCTTAATCAGTTTATTCCTCATGGCCATCCTGGGAGGTGTTCACAGCAGCATTGGGACAGCAGAGGAATTTGGCTGCTTCTTCTTACTTCTCCCATTCCCTTTTTGTTATAGCTGTTTGTGAATAACAGTTTCTAGAAAAGGAAATGGCAAAACTTGCTACCATTTATTGAGCACGTACTACGTGGCGCTGCGCTACATCATCTATGCTTTTATATAACAATCTCCCCAAAAAGTATGTTTTTAGCCTGTTTTATGGGGGGAACTGAGACTCAGAGAGATTGTGATTGACAAAAGACCACTTACTTCTTTTCCTGAGAAGTTTTGTCTAAAAAAAAAAATGGCAAAACGGTCAAAACCTGGGCCCTGCCAGAGCTCTAGGGACTAGCGTCAAACGGGAGAGACTAGATTATTCAAGAGTTCAGATAATAGTCAATTCATTAAGAGCTAATGAATGTCCCAGGTGTTGAGATGGACAAAGGACAAGTGTATGACAACATCCTCATGCCCCCAGGAGTATGCATTCTTCCTACCAAGCAAGATTAGCCTGTGAGAGAGTCAGATAGCACAGCTACAAGGCTACTTCAAGAGTCCAAAACTGTGTGTCAGACAAAAAGTATTAAAGAGGGCCAGAGAAACGGTTACAAGATCAGGAAGGAAGGGCCTGTCCAACTCTTTGGGATTTCCATGGAGAAGAAAGCAAATGGTTTTTCAGCCTAAATTACAACCAGTTGCTGCTTCATCAAATCCTGTCCTTCTCCCTTTCTGCCCAAGAGCAGAGGGGCTCCAAAGTGCAGCCCTCACCAACAGAGTGTGAGCTCGAGGAGCTGCGCCATGTTGCTCTTTGCAGCTCCTTGGAAGCCGAGGAGTCAGCCAGTAACTGTGGCCTCCTTTTGCAGCTAATTCAAGCTCAGCTTTCATTAATTGACTAGATATTTGATAATAACATGCTGATATGGTCTGGATGTCTACCCCCTTCAACTCTCATGTTGAAGTGTGTTCCCCAACGTTGGAGGTGGAGCCCAGTGAGAGGGGTTAGGGTTATGGGGTTGGATCCTTCATGAATGGCTTGGTGCCTTTCCCACAGTAATGAATGAGTTCTCGCTCAATTAGTTCACATGAGAGAGGGTTGTTTAAAGGGCCTGGCACCTCCCTTCTCTCTCTTGCTCCTGTTCTCACCAAGTAACGTACTGGCTCCTCTTGTCTTCCTCTATGAGTAAAAGCTTCCTGAGGCCTCACCAGAAGATGAACAGGTGCTGGGGCCATGCAGTCCCATGAGTAAATACATTTTTTTCCTTTGTAAATTATCCAGCCTCAGGTGTGATCAATTCTACCTGCACAAGCTTTATTTACCTTTTACAGCCAAAATTTAAAAATAGGCAGATATCGGGCCATTTAATTATTCTCAACTCAGTGGGGGTCATCTCTCCATTCAGAAAAATGTTTCCCTGGGAACCACATTTTTACCAACAATCACACTCCTTTGAGATAGCTGCTTTTGCATGATGCTTTCAAACACTTAGGTAGGATATATTTATTAACTATTCTAGCATATTTCAAACAAAAAACCTTATGAGAATGTTGCCTTTTTTGTCCTAAATATATACAATTTTAGAATTACTATAGCATTTAAAAATGTTCAGCATATTTTGAGCTTCCAAAGTGATATCACTAAGTATAGGTATTATTATATCACTAACGTGTTGACAACAGAAAGGCCAAAACATCACTTGTCACATAACCTCCATAAGACTTCAATTTCTGTATAAGGTAAAAGGTGGTTTGAGTTTTTATAGAGTATGAGAATTAGTGTAGTCTCATATCTAACTCACTTTTAAAAGCCTAGATATTCATGTTTCCCCAGAGAACATCTACCCAACACATGGCTACAGGACCATTGAAAGAAAGATCAGTGGAATATTACTGAAACTTTGAGGACTTTTTCCTTAAACTTGGCTGCCCTTTTAATGACTAGGTTGTAGGTCTATGACCTGACTTTTAATGAGAGACTGTGTGAGGAAAGTTTTCCACTGTAGAGTCCAACATCTTTCACCACCATTACACCTTCTTGCCATTTCTTCTTCAACAGCTTTATTGAAATATAACTCACATATCGTAAGCTTCCCTTTTTAAGGTATGCTGTTCAGTCAGTGATTTTAAGAATATGTACAGGGTGATGCAGCTATCATTACAATCTAATTTTAGAATATTCTCATTTCATCATAAAAACACCTCATACCCATTAGTAGTTACTCCCCATTGCTTTTTCTCCCCAAGCAACCATTAACTTATTATCTGTCTTTATAAACGTGCCTGTTTTGGACATTTCATATACCTGGAATCATACGATATATGATCTTTTGTAACTGGCTTCTTTCATGGCAGGATAATGTTTTAAAGGGTTATTTATGCTGAAGCATGTTGATCAGTATTTGAGTATTTTATTATAAAAAATATTCCATTGTATGAATATACTACATTTTGTTTATATATTTGTTAGCAGTTGTATAATTGAGTTGTTTTCCATTTCTGGCTATTATCAAGTAATGTTACATCATCAATTGCATCACATCAAATAAAAATAAAATAAAATGTTCAACATGGACTCCAGTACGTAGTCGGTACCCAAATCACCATTAATCACCTTTGTTCTTCTCCTTGTCTCTTTCTCTTGCAATTTACAGATGAAGAAACTGAAGGTCACAGAGATTAAACATCTTGCCGAAGTCACAATTCTGAAAGTATTGGTTCTAAGACATGAACGTGGGACTGTGGGACGCCTAAGTTGCTATTTTTCCTCTGGGACAAAACTGCTTCCAAAACTGTAACCAAAAGCTTAGTTGTTCTGTGACGTATGGATATATGGTTCATATAGTCTCTCCTTTATTCTCATTGTCTCATTTTCTCTTTCTCTCCCTCTTTGTTTTCGATAGGCTACTGAGTTATAAGTTACATATGGTAAAATTGAGTGACAATATGTATATAATCTTACAGATCTGGCAAATCCAAACAGCTGTATAACCACCATCCTAATCAAAATATAGAACTTGCTGTCATTCCAGAGCCTTTTCCTGACCCTTCTCTGTTAAACCCTCTCCCAACCCTCAGCCTGTGGGATCCGATTTTCGTTCCTATGATTTTCCTTTTCCAGAATGCCATACAAATGTAGTCATACAGTATATTACCTGTTTAAAAGTTGAATATAACTCACATACTGTAAAATGTACCCTTTTAAAGTATACATTTCAGTGATGTCTGGCACATTCACAACTAGATAATTCCAGAACATTTTCATCGATCCAAAAAGAAACCCTATGCCAATTAACAGTCACTCCTTATTTCCCCCTTCCCTACCCCCTAGAAACCACCAATCTTCTTTCTATCATTATAAATTTGCATTATGAATTTCTAGACATTTCATATAAATGGAATCACACAATATGTGGCCTTCTGTGTCTGGATTTTTTCATTTAGCATAATGTTTTCAAGGTTCATCCATGTTGTAACATGTACCAATGCTTCATTTCTTTTTTAATGTGTGAATAATATTCCATGTGTGGACATGCCATATTTTGTTTACCCTTTCATCAGTTGATGAATATTTGGATTGTTTCTACCCTTTTGGCTTAAACAATGCTCCTGTGAACATGAGCAAGTGTTTGTGTGAGTATATATGTTTTAAGTTCTTTTGAGTATATACTTAGGAATGGAATTGCTGGCTTATATGGCAACTGTGTGTTTATCTTCTTAAGCAATTGCCAAACTCTTCAAAGTACTTTACTCTTTTACTTTTATACCAGCAATGTATGAGGATTCTGATTTCTCCATATCTTCTCCAACGGTCATTACTATGCACATTTTTGATTACAGTCATCCTGGTGAGTGTAAAGAATATTGTAGATTTCATTCACATTTTCCTGATAACTAATGATGTTGAGCCTCTTTTATTTCTTTAATGACCATTTGTATGTCTTCTTTGGAGAATTATCTATTAAATATTTTGTTCATATTGTAAACTGGGTTATCTTTTTCTATAGCCTTTTATCTCACTTCTTTCACATAACTTAATACTTTGGAAATTCTTTCATGATGTTGCATTCCTGTTTATCATCGAGTAGTGTTCTGTTGTAAGAATATACCATAGTTTTTTTTATCCATTTACCATTTGATGAACATTTGGTTGTTTCCACTTTGGGACAATTATGAATACAGCTACTATAAGCATTTTTGAACACTCTTTTGTTGAATATGTCTTCATTTCTTTTGGGTAAATACTTGGGTCAGTTATATGGTAAGTATATGTTGATATTTATAAGAAAAAAATTGACTTTCAAAATAGCTGTATCATTTTGCACTCCCACTGACAATTTGTGAGTGAATGGGATAATTTATTTCTTGAACACTCTTGGCAACATTAGTATCTTCAGCTTTGAAAAAATTTTTTAGCTGTTCTGATACATAGATAGTGGTATTTCATTGTGGTTTTAATTTATATCTCACTAATGTCTAATTATATTGACTTTTCCTTTTTGTTTATTTTTTTAATTGGGTTTTTTATAATTAAGAGGTTTTTTATTGGAAAAGGTTTATGTTTATAGAAAAAATGAGTATAATGTACAGTGAGTTTTCATATACCTCGCTGTCCCTGCTTCCTCTATAATAACATCTTGCATTTACTGTGGTATATTTGTTACAATTGATGAGTCAATATAGATACAGTACAATATTGTATAAATATAATATTGTTACATCATTGTTAACTAAAGCCCATGGCTTACATTAGGGCATACTCTTTGTTTCGTACACTCTATGGGCTTTTATAAATGGGCTTTTATAAACGTATAATGACATGTCCAACATTACAATATCAAGTAGAACAATTAACCCCAAAATTCTCTATGCTCCACCTATTATCCCTTCTTTCCCCTGAACCCCTGACCACCATATATATACTGTTTCTATAGTTTTGTATATAATGTGTATATATATATATATATATGTGTGTGTATGTGTTTGTGTATGTATGTGTGTGTGTGTGTGTGTATGTGTGTGTGTGTGTATACACATACATATATGTATATATACTGTTTTTCTTTATTTAGATTGTCAGATGGTTGGAATTACACAATATGTAGCCTTTAAAATTGGTTTCTTTCACTTAGCAATACACATATAATGTTCTTCTATGTATTTTCATAGCTTGATAGCTCATTTTTTTGTATTGATGAATAGTATTCCATTTTATAAATGAAGCACAGCTTGTTTATCTATTCACTAATTAAGACTTCTTGGTTGCTTCCAAGTTTTAGCAATTATGAATAAAACTGCTATAAACATTGTTGTGCAGGTTTTGTGTGGACGTAAGTTTTCAACTCATTTGAGTAAATGGCCAAGAGCATAAAAATGGATCATAGGGTAAGAGCGTGCTAGTTTTGTGAGAAAATCCCAAAATGTCTTTCATAATGGCTGTATCATTTTGCATCCTCATCTGCAATGAATGAAAATTCCAGTTGCTCCATACCTTCTCCAGCATTTGGTGGTGTCAGTGTTTTAGCTTTTCGCCACACTAATGGGTTTGTGGTGGTTTCTCATTGTTTTATTTGCAATTCTCTAAAGATATGTGATGTTAAATATGAATTTTTTCCATATTCTTATTTGCCATCTAACTATCTTCATTGGTGAGATGTCTGCTAAGTGTTTAGTCTGTTTTTTAAATCAGGTTGTTTTCTTGTTGTTGAGTTTTAAGAATTCTTGGTATAATTTGAAAGTCAACCTTTTATCAGATCTGTGTTTTGCATGGATTTTCACCCATTCTGTAGTTTGTATTTTCATTCTTTATTAATGGTGTCTTTCACAGAACAGAATGTTTGAAATTTTATAAAATCCAACCTTCGGATTATTTTTTCTTCATGGGTTGTACTTTTGGTGGTGTAACTAAAAGGCCATCACCAAACCAAAGTTCACCTGGATTTTCTATTATGTTATATCCTAAGAGCTTTATCGTTTGACATTTTACATTTACGTCTATGAACCATTTTGAGTTAATTTTTGTGAAACATGTAGGTCCTGTGTCTAGCTTCTCTTTCTTTGTATGTGGACATCTAGTTGTTGCTTCATATCATTTCTTCATTGAATTGCCTTTGCTAAAGCGTTTGGCAAAGATAAGTTGACTTTAGGTGGGTCCATTTCTGGGTCTCTATTCTGTTCCATTAATATAGTACCTCTTGTTTCACCAATACACATTGTCTTAATTACTGTAGCTTTACAGTAAGTCTTGAAGTGAAGCAGTGGCAGTCCTTATATTTTATTCTGCTTCTTCAGGAATGAACTGGCTATTCTGGGTCTTTTGCCCTTCCATATAAGTTTTAGTCAATTTTATGATATCCACAAACATGCTGAAATTTTGACTGAGATTTTTGTCAAATCTATAGATCAAGTTGAACAAAAATTGGCATCTTGATAATATTGGGTTTTTCTATCCATGTGCATGGAATAGCTCTCCATTTATTCAGATTTTTTATTTTTTCATCAGAATTTTATAGTTTTTCACACACATATCTTGGTAGATTAAAACTTAAGTATTTCTTTTTTTGTTGCTAATGTAAATGGTATTGCATATTTATTTTCAAATTTCCATTGTTCATTGCTGGTGTATAAAAACGTCATTGACTTTTGCGTATTAACTTGGTATTTTGCAACCTTGCTATCATCACTTATTCTAGATTTTTTGCTGACTGGTTGGGATTTTATGTATAGACAATCATGCAATGTGCAAACAAATGCAATTTTATTTCTTTCTTACCAGTGTATACTTTTTATTCCTTTTGCTGTCTTATTGACTTAGCTATTGCCAGTATGGTGTTGAATAAGAATGGCTAGAACATTCTTTGCCTTGTTCCTGATCTTAGCAGGAAAGCATCTAGGTTCTAAACTTTCTGTATGATGTACATTTTTTTGTAGATGGTATTTATTAGATTAAGGAAGCTCCTCTTTAGACCTAGTTTTCTGAGAGTCTTTTGTTGTTGTTGTTCTTTATCATGAATCGGTGTTAGATTTTGTCAAATGCATTCTCTACATCTGTTGACATGATCATATGGTCTTCTTTACTTTAGTCTCTTGATATGATGGATTACATTAATTGTTTGTCAAATGTTGAACCAGCACTGCATACCTGGAATAAATTCTACTTGTCTGTTGTGTATAATTAAATTTGATTTGCTAATATTTTGTTGATTTTTGAAATCTTTTTCATGAGACATATTTGCTATGTAGTTTTCCTTTCTTTTAATGTCATTGTCTGATTTTGGCATCAGGTTAATGATAAAATGGGTTAGGGATAAGTCCTCTGCTTCTATATTCTGGGAGAAAGTGTAGAGAATTGGCATATTTTCTTTATTAAATATATAGTAGAATATACTAGTGAACCCATCTGAGCTAGTTGCTTTCTGTATTGAAAGATTATTATCAACATAATTTATTTTATAGGTATAGCCTTGTTCAGATTATCTATTTATTCTTGCTTTTGCAGGTTGTATGTTTTAAGGATTGAAACATTGATTCATTTAGATTATTAAATTTGTGACCATAAAGCTAATCATAATATTTTTTATCTTTAAATGTTTTTAGAATTACTAGTAATGACCCTTCTTTCATTTCTGATATTAGTAATGTATGTCCTTTTTTTCTTAGCTAGCCTTGCTAGAAGTTTAACAATTTTTATTGATGTCTTCAAAGAACGATCTCGGATTTTGTTGATATTTCCTATTTTTGAATTGCATTGATTTCTACTTTAATTTTAATTACTTATTTTCTCCTGCTTATGTTGGTTATAACTTGCTCTTCTTTTTATAGTTTCCTAAAGTGTAAGCTTAGACGATTGATTTTCTGCCTTTCTTTTTCTTGTTATATTTATTTATTCAATGTCATAAATTTCCCTCTAAGCACTGTTTTCAATGCAGCGTGTGTTTGATGTTATATTCTAATTGTCCTTAACTAAAAATATTTTTAAATTTCTCTTGAGACTTTTTATTTGACACATATGCTATTTAAAAGTGTGTTGTTTAATCTCCAAGCATTTGGGAATTTTTCAGATATTTTTCCATTATTGATTTTTAGTTTAATTCCATTGGCATCTGAGATAAAAACTTCTTTGATTTCTACTATGTAAAATTCTCTAGAGTGTGTTTTGTGACCTTGAATGTGGTCATGAGTGTTCTGTGTGCATTTCAGAAAGCAGAGTAAATGAAGACAAAGATATACAGATGTGGTGGTGGCAAGTTTGTGAGTTTTCTTATTTTAAAAATATTTTTATTTCACTATAATATACATGCCATTAAATTCAAATATCTTAAATGTATAGCTTTACAAACTTTTATAAAGCAAACATATCCATGTAACCACTATCTAGATCAAGAAATATAACATTACTAGTAAGCCACTAGCAATTACATTAAGCTTACTATGGACCATAATGGCTTCTTCAGACTGATGGTTGGACACTGCAATTGTGGGAAAATTTAAGAGCAGATAGTTGGCAGGACAAACCACAGTCCTATTACGGCAGTTGGTACTAGTGGTATGAGTTCATCATCTTCCTCTTCTACCAGATGGTCGACAGATTCTCTTCCCTCTTAGCCAGCATGTCTGTCAGTCCTAGTGTTTGGCCTTCTAGAAGTGACCTCAAACTTCACCCCTGAAAGATCCTTGGTTACCATGCTTGTCAGTCCATTGTTGATATCGTTTTCAACTCACAGTTAAAACTGGGTATGGGACATTCATGATTTGACTCAATGAGTCTCCTTGACTCAAAGTGGAGTCCCTGCCCCATAATGTAGCAGAAACATTTACCTCCTTTTGATGATTGAGATCAATTCCCCTGCCTGTATACTAATTCCTTTTCTTTGCCTATCAACCACCAGAACGAGCAGCCCCAAATTACCCAAGTCAGGGGTGGGTGGTCTGTCAGTATTTGTAGCTTTGTTTAGTAGGATAATTACTGTGGCTTAGGGTAGCAGTTGCCCCTCCAGAAACAAACAAATAAACCAAGGCTCGAATATGAAAGTCACTAATATGGTTAGTGGTCACTATATTGGAAAGTGTAGAAGAACATTTCCATCACTGCAGAAAATTCTACTGGGCAGCTCTGCTCTAGACTCATGCATTCTACAAACTAGAGATGCAGTGTCATGTAATGGCCATTGCTTTGATAGATAGATAGATGAATAGACAGCCAGACAGATGGACAGATAGACAGATATAAATATAGGTATATAAAAAGCACCCCAATGTAATTTCTAATTTGGCACTTTGTGCTTTCAGGAAGGCGGTTCCAATGCTCTCTCAGGCTGATGATGATGTCTGGACTATGTAAAATGCAGTAAGAGAAGTGGGTTATGGATCATGTGCCTTTTGTCACATCTCCTTCCCATACAACAGCTTCCTTGAGCTGAGGCAATGCCATAAATTATACATTCCATGTTACTCTCCTTGAATAATGAATCCACATCAGCGGCTCAGAATTCCTCCCAGCTGCCAATATACTGCACATTCATCAAAAACAGTAATAAGACTGTGTAGAACAAGGAGATGCATGCTCTTTTTTTTTGAGTTGGAATCTCACTCCGTCGCCCAGACTGGAGTGCAGTGGCCGCTCCCGGCCACCGCAGCCTCCACCTGCTGGGCTCTGGCGATCCTTCCGCCTCAGCCTTCCAAGTAGCGGGAATTACAGGCATGCGCTACCACGCCCAGTTGATTTTTTGATTTATTGTAGAGATGAGGTCTCACTGCCCAGGCGGGTCTCGAACCCGCGGGCTCAGGCAATCCACTCACTTCAGCCTCCCAAAGGCGCAGGATGACAGGCTGAGCCACCGAGCTCGGGTGAGATGCATGCTCTTAAGCCCACATGTAGTCTCCATTTCTTTACCATAACTATTCCTTCCGTAGACCCATAGTGCTTGCTCTTTCCGCATACATGTTCAGTGCTTCTTCTAAAGAAAGTGTTCTCCAGTAATTATTAATTCAGTATACACAGATCCTCATCCTTTGCGGACCCACTCTCGTAAGTCTGATTGCATGCCACTTCCCCAGAATCCCTTATCTCCGGTCTTACAATCTTGTTCCATCCTGCTGAGTTTTAACATACAAACATTCACTAAATCAGAAGTCATATACCATAAACCAGAGGCTAGGTTGATCAGTTCTCTTAAAGGTACTATGTCTGGCCCAGCACTTTAGCTTAGTACTACTTCTGGATTGAGTTTGCAGTAGTTCACTGTCATCCGCTTTCTGTAGGGGAAATACTGGTGAATTAAATGGAAATGTAATGAGAATCACCAGCTCAATATCATTTAAGTCTTTGAAAGCTGCAATAATGTCTGCCACTCCACCAAAGATGCCATATATATATATATATATTTATTTATTTATTTATATTAAATTTATAAATTATATATATATATAAATTTTTAATTTTGGCTGGGAAGGGGGACGTTTTAGGAGTTTCCAGGAAAAACCTTGATCTTTCCTAATCTTCTCAACAGGTCAAGCAATAAATGTGAAGATTCTTCCAGTTGCTAAGTATGTCCATCGTAATTATGAATTTGGGAACTGGGAGAGTAAATGCCAAGTGAAACTATGCACTCGGTGGACCTACCGTAAGATAGGCCTGGGTGAACATTCACTTAGCTCCCAGTTGCCTCTTCCTCATTGTAATCACCGGGTCCAGCAGGCCACCTCCACTTAGTCATTGTGTATATTTTTGAAATGGAAGGGAGTTTTATACTATTAACTCATAATGTTATCTTGACTATAGGTTTAGAGGGTTCCAATCTTTTGGTCTTTATAATAAATACCTTCATTCATCTAAAAATTGTCAGTAACTACATACATATATTTGATTAGTATGGAGATTTTTTCACCTATACTCCCATTGGATTTTAATTCCTCCAAAAAGAGATTGTCCTTTTTGTTGATGTTTACATAAAGCCTGCATATTAATAATTGGTCAAAAAGTGTTAGCTAAAGAAGCAATACCCTTTGTAAGTTTTCTACACTTATGACTGTCTAACTGACTCGTGATATTTGCCAACAATTGTAAGTGGAAATTATTTTAAAATATACTTAAGGCGTCTGACAATCTGTAACTGCAAGATATTAGTCCCCAAATTTGGACATAATGTGATTTTATCACACATAATTTAAAACACAAGTGGTCTCAACACAACGTATGAGTTCAGCCTATCACTACATGCTGGATTTAATCTCGCTTACCAGAGCCCATTTTCTTTTAGGGGGTAGAAGACATGGCCACCAACTGCACCCAAAATGCATAGTTTATAGCTTCTACCATCTTAAAGGAGTTGGCCCAAGCTCATTTCAGATTTAAGAAATCCGGGCCGGGTTCGGTGGCTCAGCCTGTAATCCTGCGCTTTGGGAGGCTGAGGTGAGTGAATTGTCTGAGCCCACGGGTTTGAGACCCACCTGGGCAGCTTGGCGAGACCTCATCTCTACAATAAATCAAAAAATTAGCCGGGCGTGGTGGTGCGCGCCTGTAGTTCCAGCTACTTGGAAGGCTGAGGCGGAAGGATCACCGGAACCCAGCAGGTGAGGCTGCGGTGGCCGGGAGCGTGCCACTCCACTCCAGCCTGGGCGACAGAGTGAGACTCCAACTCAAAAAAAAAAAGAAATCGGATGAAGATTCTGATTTATGAGTTTTGGACAGGTACATTAGGGCAGGTAAATTAACTTCTCAAGTCCCAGGCTTTCAGGGCAGGGATAGACTCATGTCAAAAAGTGGAGACTCCTTCCAAATTGCAAGTTGAAGTACAAAAAAGAGGTATCTCCAGAAGAAGGGACATTCCTGAGATGATTAACCAATAAGTAACCGTTACTTCCAGTAATAAATGGGAAAAAAGTCATTGTATTAGTGTATCTTAAAAAATAAAATAGCTTACACATAAGAAGTCAGCATCTTTTGGATACGATATTATTCCACCCTCACTTCCTTGCAAATTGTGTCTTCATGAATTGCTTTCAATAAAGGAATTAAAATACTTCTTTTTAATATTTTTAGGCAGGACAGTCACTGGCTCACTGACAATCCAAGGCAGTTATCGTCTCATACACTCAGTCTTTTCAGTAGTTATAGCTTTTTTTACAGAAGGACTAGGGTGAGATAAATCTACTTCAGCATTTTGTTAAAAATAAAAGACCCACAAACCTGGCTTATCATTTCCAACTGGCAGGATTATAAATAGCTGATGCACTTCACTATGCATAAAGCCAAATAAAGGCCAAAAAGATGTTGTCTAAAGGTGATTAGAATGTGTGTGTTTATGGGAAAAAGATGTGGCCACCCTCTGGCTTAGGGTCCATCTGATTTGGTCTGTTTATAAATAGATTTCCAAGTGAACAAACCCACTTCCTGTTAGTCTCTCTCAATCTCCCTTTTTCTCCCTAAAGTATGGATCTGATGTTTTGCACTGTTTGGAAAAAGAAAATGCTGTTTGTCATTTATCAAAATTTAAACAGCTGCAGTCTAACAATGTTAGTTTAGTTTTAATATTAAGTAAATAAATGTGAGCAGTGATCGTATTATACAAACATGTGGACCTAGAGTCTAAATTCAATAAATTTTATTTCTAATTGAGTTTCACAAGGTTTCAGATTTTCCTAAGTTCCCTTTGTGTTTGCTAGATTAGTATGGACAGCATATTCTGCAGGTATTGCCTCTTAACTGTCTCCCAGTTCATAGTGCTGGCCTTGTTTGAATTTGAGGTTTATTTTCTCTTTAAATTTCAAAATAATTTACTTTGGAAGCAAAAGTGAGTGATTTTAAAATATGCTGTCTTGAAAATCATAGCACAAATAAAGGATTCATTATACTTTCCAGATCAGGTGTAAAATGAACAGGAAAAGCATGTGAATTTCTCTGTAATTCCACCCGTGTGATTCATCCTTAAACCACAGTAATTGTGTTTTTAAGACTTGCTTCACTCATTATCCAGTCATTTCAATGAACTTGTATTTTGGATCAAAATCTGAATCATTTCAGTATTTTGTAGAATCAAGGATATAAAACTCATTTATACCTAATGATGGCGATCAAAGCCATCAGTCAACAATATTTATGATGAACCCACTGTATGCCATTTCCAATTTACAGTCTTTAAAAAGCAAAGGTGGTTTGCCTTTATACACTTGAAGGATATTTTCAGTAAATTACATGGTGCAACAGCTTGAATTAAGCAATGGTCCTTTAAGAACCATGCTCATTTTTAACTCTACTGAAAGACTAATTTGGAAATTAAAGTTCTATTTTTTTAAAGCATATTTAAATATAGAACCAATCTGGAGAGATCCTTATGCTAACAAAAAATATGCTCTAAGTGAATGCATTCTTTTCTTCCATATTAAGAGTATTTTAATCCTAAATTTTTGTCTAAGGTTGACGAGGACAGCTGTATAATAACTATTGGGTCACTATTAATGTTCTATTAATTCTCTAGGATACTCCCATGGAAGCTTGTCTAAACTTTCTTCAATCTTCTCAAGGCTTAATTCTTTTACAGCCAAAACTTGTTATTTTAGCTGCTGAATTATTAGTCTATGAGATGCTATATGAAGACATTATATGAAAAACTGTCCACTACCCAGAGATGGTGAACTTCAAGCTGAATATGTTAATTGCCTAACATCTTGAAGTCACTGTCCTTGGAAGGGGTTAGTATATTTCATGCAAAACATGGCTACTGGTTTTCAAACATTGAACAGCAGGCAGCACAGGACAATGATACATAAGAGAAGAAAAACAAACAAACAAAACTGAGCCCTGTGAGTACTCTATCTCACAACCTAGAGAACATTTTCAGCCTGAAGTACAAAAAGAAGGAATGCAATCAGAGCCTGATAGCTCCACTGAGTTGAGAAGACAGTCTTTGGAATTCAGGGAGACTAGAGTTTTCAGGGCAAAGCACCAGAGAAGAAAGGGTTGTGCAGAGAGAGAGCCTGATAGAGCTGCAGAGATCAACTGAGGGAAAACTTCAAGTTTTTGCCTGAATTCTGACTTGTGCACCATGTGAAGAAACTATAATGACAAGGGGGAAACAAAAATTATATAAAGTTGCAAGAAAATACAAGTAATATCTAAGCAAAAGTAAATCAATATAAACAAAAGTAGACATGATTCAGATAAAATTAGTAGACAATAATATTGAAGCAGTTATTATAAATATACTTCATATGCTTAGGAAGGTAGAAGACATAAGCGTGAAGAGGATAGAAACGTAGATATAAAAATATTCAAATCAAATTTCTAGAGATGAGAGATATACTATCTGAGATTAAAAATTCACTGAATGAGATTAATAACAGATTAGATTTTACAGAACAAATATGACTATTGTGAAACATAACAATACAAATACTCAAAATGTATTACAGAGAGAAGAAAAAAGGAATAAACATTTATTTATAGAACATTAGTGAAATGTGGGAAAACATCAAGTGAACTCCTTGTTGTCTTTGAGAAGAAAAATGAAGGGGCAGAAAAAAATTTTAAAAATAATCACTCAGTATTCCAAATTTGCTGTAAAACTATAGATCCACAGATCCATAAAGAGCAACAAATTGCAAAGAGAAGGAATATTTATAAAACTACATCTAGGTACATCATAATCAATTGGTGAAAAATGGTAATTGAAAAGGAAACCTCAAAAGCAACTAGAGAAATGTAAGACACATTACTGAAGAAAAAACCATAAGGACAACAGCAGATGTGTAGTCAGAAATAGTACAGACCAGAACATAATATAGCAAGATCTTTAAAGTACAAATAGAATGGAAAATTTTTTTAAATTGTCAACCAAGAATTCTATGTCCAGTAAGACGACCTCTCAAAAATGAAAGTACAATATAGACTGTTGAAGATGTGCAAAACCAGAGAAAACTCATTACCAGAAGACCATAAATGTTTAAGAATATCCTTCAAACAGAAGGAAATGATGAGTTAATAAAAGATATAGCCTATAATATTCTTTAAAATCTAAATAATTCAAAGGAAGAGAAAAAAGTGACAAAGAAAAGCTGAGATGAATAAAAAAGCAAATATTAAGATGATATATTTTAAAATCCAATTGTATCAGATTTCATATTTAATGTAAATGGTCTAAACACTCCAATCAAAAAGCAGAAATGCTAAAACTGAATTTAAAAAGCAAGACTCCAAAACATACTGTCTAGAAGAAACTCACTTTAAATATAAGACACACATAGGTTTAAAGTAAAGAAGAAAAATACATACCATAGAAACACTAGTCACATGAAAGCCAGGGGAATGACATAAGTATAATGGCAGAATTGAAAATATCAGCCTTTATCTTCTTACAGAAACACTGATTTAACAACCATTCAGGGAAAAAAATAGTTTTTTGAGAGCACTGGCATCTAAATGAGATGGTGCAGCACCCCAGTGGAAAAGACGCACTAAAATGGGCAAGAGGGACTATAACTGCATCATCTTCCCCTTAGCCAGCACAGTGCAGCATTAAGAAAAGCCCCCTTAGCCTGTGAGTTCTCCCATGGGGGAAAAAGAGAAGAAAGTGAGCCTGTGAATTCTCCAGTGTTTTGGGGCACCACCTAAGTGGCTCATTTCTGTAATGCCTCCTCCAGGACTCTGAGGAATTTAACATGAAGAGACTTCTGGGGCTAACTACAAACAGAAAAAGGGTGAGGTGTGACCAAAAATGAGTGTGCTTATCTCAATAGCTGGCCCACAGGCTCCATCAGCAAGACTCCCAGCAACAGGCCCATCTACTCACAGACTCTGGCAACAGGCCTGCCTGGGGCCCCACTAATTTATCTGTCCACAGACCCCACCAACTAGACCAGTCTGAATCTGTGACCAGGCTGATGGAAGAAGGGTTTCTTCTGCTGAAGGCAGTCTGTAAAGACTAGAAGAGGTGATGACTTCTACAGTTGTACAGATAACAGTAAAAAAGCTATAAATTTCTGGGAAATATTACACCACCAAAGGAACAAAGTAAAGCTCCAGTGACTGACCTTGAAGAAATTCAGACGTGTGAACCACCTGAAATTCAAAATAATCATCTTAAAGATGCTCAGGGATGTAGAAGAGGACACAAACAACTAAATTAAATCAGAAAAGTAATACATGAACAAAATGTGAAATTTAACTAAAATAAAAGCTATAAAGAAGAACCAAACAAATTCTAGATCAGAAAAATACAATAATTGAACTGAAAAATTTTGTTGACAGCTTCAATAGCAGACTATATCAAGCAGAAGAGTCAATGAATCTGAAGACAGGACAAATGAAATTGTTCAATCAGAGAATTTTTTAAAAATGTAAAAGAGTGAAGAAAGACTAAGGGACCTATGCGATGCCACCAAGGAAACTAATATATACATTATGGAGTGCCGGAAGAAGAAGAGAAAAAAGGGGAAAGCTTATTTAAAGAAATGATGGCTGAAAATGTCACAAATGGATATGGGAAAATGAACATCAGTTTCATTAAACCCAAAAGATACCTAATATGTTGAATCTAAAGAGATCTACTGAAACACATCATAATTAAATAATCAAAAAATAAAAGACAGAGAGAATCTTGAAAGCAGCAAGAGAAAAGTGCTAACCAAGAATACTATACCTGGAAAAATATCCTTTAAAATGAAAGATAGAGAAAGATTTCTCCAAACAGACAACCCTAACCCTTAACCCCAACCCTAACTCACCCTAACATCATCAAGGCAGAAAGCCAACCAAGAAATATTAGAGTTAAACTGGATTCTGGAGCAAATGGAACTAACAGACATCTACAGAACATTCCATCTCCACCGTGCCTGGCCCCGACCAATAAGAAGCAGCAAGATTAAAACAGTAATAAGTCTCCCAATAAAAAAAAGTCCAGCACCTGATGTATTCATAGCTGAATTCTACCAGACCTTCAAAGGAGAACTGGTACCGATTCCACTGGGGCTATTCCACAAGATTAAAAAGGAGGCAATACTCTTTAACTCACTCTGTGAAGCCAGTATCACTCTGATACCAAAGCTAGTAACAGACACAACAACCACCCCCCAAAACAAAAACAAACAAACAAAAAACTAGAGACTAATATCCCTTATGAGCATAAAAATGAAAATCCTCAACAAAATATTAACAATACAAATTCAACAGCACATTAAAAAAAAAACACACATCATGACCAAGTGGGTTTTATCCCAGGGATGAAAGGGTATTTCAACATACACAAGTCAATAAACATGATTCACTACATAAACAGAATTTTTAAAAAAATCATATGACCATTTCAATAGCCACAGAAAAAGCATTTGATAAAATTCAGCATCTCTTCATGATAAACATCCTCAGGAAAACAGGCATACAGAGACCATTTGTCAAAGTAATATAAGCCATATACAAAAAACCCACAGCCAATGTCATCCTGAATGGAGTAAAGTTTAATGCATTCCCTTTCAGAACTGGAATAAGGCAAGGATGCCCACTCTCACCACTCATATTCAACATAGTACTGGAAGTCCTAGCCAGAATAATCAAGCAATAAAAAGAAATAAAGAATATCATCAAATTGGAAAAGAAGAAATCAAACTATCTCTATATGCCAGTGATATCATCTTATCCCTAGAGAATCCTACAAACTCCTCAAAAGACTCTTGGATTTGATAAATGAATTCGGTAAAGTTTCAGAATACAAAAACAAAATCAACACACACAAATCAGCAGCACTACTGTATATCAACAGCAACCAAGTTAAGAACCAAATCAATAACTCAATTTCAGTAGCAATACAACAAAACAGTCAAAAAGCTAAAATACCTAGGAATATACTTAACAAAGGAGGTGAAAGATCTCTGCAAAGATAACTATAAAACTCTGATTAAATAAATTATAGAGGACACAAACAAATGGAGAAACATCCCATGCAAATGGATTGGAAGAATCAACACTGATTAAATGACATATTATCCATAGTAATCTACAGAGTCAATGCAATCCCTATCAAACTACCAATGTCATTTTTCACAGATTAGAACCAAAAAAAAAATGCTAAGATTCATATGAACCAAAAAAGAGCCAGAAGATCCAATGCCATCCTAAGCAAAAAGAACATAGCAGGACTTCAAATTATACTACAATTATACTTCAAGTATACTACCTGACTTCAAATTATACTACAAGACTGTAGTAACCAAAACATCATGATACTGGTACAAGAGCAGACATATGTGGACCAATACAACCAACTGGTCTTTGACAAAGCAGACAAAAATATGCACTGGTAAAAGGACATCCTATTCAACAAATGATGCTGGGAAAATTAAATAGCTACATACAGAAAATGAAACTTGATATCTCTCTCCCCATATACAAAAACTAATTCAAGATTGATTAAAACTTAATATTAGTCCTGAACCTATGAAAATCCTAGAAAAAACCCTAGGAAAAGCTCTTCTGGACATCGATCTCACCAAAAAATCTATAGCTAAAACTCCAAAAACAAATGCAACAAAAATAAAAAGAAACAAGTGGGACTTAATTAAATTAACATGCTTCTATACAGCAAAATAAATAATCAACAGAGCAAGCGGGCAACCTTCAGAATAGGAGAAAATATTTGCAAACTACTATATATCTGACAGAGGACTAATATCTAGAATCTACAAAGAACTCAAGCAAATCAACAAAAAAAAAAAGAAAGAAAGAAAGAAAGAAAGAAAGCGAATAACCCCATTAAAAAGTGAACAGGGACCCAGGCTCTCCCTCACCATTGCAGCAGGAGAGAGATTGCTGGCTCCTGGCTCTGCTTCACCACTTCAGTGCCTGGCACTGGTAGCAGGGGCTGCAGAGAGAGTCCAGAGGCAAAGTCCCACAGAAGAGGACAAGAGAGGTACCCCACCACCATCTCAAAGGTGGGGCGGGAAAGTGCTCCAACTCACTCACCACAGAGCAACAGACCCGATCTTTGTGACTGGCGGATCAACTACTCAGGGGTTGATCATGACCCAGTGGGAATATCCTGAAAGCACAAATTTTGGAGGGACCTGACGAGTGCTGAGTTTCAGGCACCCCATCTCCTACCCTGATCCAGCCGCCGGACAAAGGATGTGGCCAGAAAAGGACAAAGAAGAACGCCAAAGAGATCAGTGGTGAGTCCAGGGCTGACCCAGACTCCCTCCTCGCCAGCAACCCTCTGACCATCAGACCCACACAGCTGGGTCACGACTGAGAGGGACAAACTCAGGCAGAGCCTGGATATCAGTCACAATGGGAGAACTCCATTCCAGGGTAGGCCTGGCTGGGGCACCCGCCATGAGTACCTACCTGGGGAAGAGACAACCCCAAACATCCTCACCAGAGATCTCCCTGACCACACAAGAGTGGGAGGGGAGGACTGCAGCCCCATCCACCTCCACTGCCCCTCCTCCTTCCCTGCTTCCGGCCCTGAGGAATGAAAGAGGTGGTCCTGCAGGAGAGACCTGATTAGAGGAACAATTACGGAGCTTGACACAAGAGGGCAGGTTTTTTTTTTAATTTTTCAATTAAAAAATTTTTTTTGTGAATTTTTAGTGTGTTAGTTCATCTATTTTTAAAATATGTTTCCTTTGTGCATGAATGTGTATGTGAGGTTTTGATCTGCATTCCCCTGCAATTTTTTTCTTTTCTTCTTCTGTTTCTTCTTTTATTATTTATCGTTTTCTGTTTATATGTATATGTGAATGATTGAGTGTTCATCTTTCAATTTTGCTGTTCTTGTTGGTTTGGGTTTGCTCTTTTTTTCTTCTGGGTTTTATTTTCATTTTTTATAGTTTAAGGTATGTATCAATATATGCATGAGGGTTTGACCTGAATTCCTTTCTTTCCCCCTTTCGGTTTTTCTGTTTTTCTTCTCTATTCACTTTGTGCTTGGCATGTGTGTGTGTGTTCAGTCTTCTTGGTTTTTTTTTGTTGTTGTTGTTTGTTTTGTTTCACTTTGTTGTTATTCCAGTTTGTTTGGGGGTGTGTGTATGTCTGTGTGTGTGTTCAGTTGTTTTTTGCACTGGTTTCTGCCTTGTAATGTCATATAGCATGGCGGTGGGGAGTGGATCTTAAGGAACACATACTACAATACGTGAACATTGTAATTTGCAAGTAGTTTTTGAATCCTAGTGCCCCACCCCCTACTTTATCAGAATTTCAAAAACTACAAGAGATAGAAAAGTTTCCCATCCACCATCCTATTTCAAAGTTGAACAAATCCAGAGCCTGGATCAGGGAAGAAAAGAGGACTGAGCAAACATCAGAAGGGAAAGCCTCTCCCACTGGCACTGAATAACAGAACTAAAGAGAAAAACAAGAGATCTGTCACAAATGAGGAAAAACCAAAAGAAGACCTTAGGCAATTTCAAGTGTACCAAAGACAAATGCCAGAATAATCAGACCTTGGTGCCCAAACAATGGAAGTCACCAGTGACTGGCCCCAGAATATGACACGGATTAGAGAATGGATGGAAAGAGTGAATAAGATTCAAGAAAGACAAGATGCAACACTGAAAGAAATTGTAGCAATGATTTTGGCAATAAAAAATTTCATCCAGGAAATAAATAACAAGATGACAAGCATGGAAAGCAGAATTAATCTAGCTGAAGAAAGAATTTCAGAACTTGAAAACCAGAACATGGAATTAACCTGATCTGTAAAAAACATAGAAAGAAGACTCAGAAGACAGAGCAAAGCCTACAAGAGATGTGTGATTATATCAAGCAGCTGGATCTATCCCTGATTGGTATCCCAGAAGAAGAAAAGGAAATGGAGAACAACTTGGAGCAAATATTCTAGGATGTAATCCAAGAAAACATTCTCCATCTCACCAGAGATGTGACCAGCCAAGCCCAAGATATACAGAGAACCCCCACAAGACATCAAATAAGAAGACCAACCCTTAGACACATAGTAATTCATCTACACAAAGTAGGCAGAAAAGAAAAAAATCCTAAAGGCAGCAAGAGAGAAAAGTCAGACTACCTACGGGGGAAAACCCATCAGAATAGCAGTAGACCTATTGACAGAAACACTACAAGCAAGAAGGGACTGGAGCCCTATATTCAAAGTCCCCAAAAATAAACAATTTCAACCAAGAATTTTATATCCAGCCAAGCTCAGCTTCTTCAGCGATAGAGAATTAAAATCCAAACCAGACATCCAATTCCTAAGAGATTATGCAACTTCCAGGCCAGCTCTACAGGAGACACTTAACAAGGTATTAAGCACAGAAAAAAAAGAATGATCACACACTTCCCAAGAGAACAGTAGAGCACAGAATCAATAGAGAATACAGCGCAACAAGAAACTTGAAAACACATATACATAAACCCCAAAACCAAAAGAAAACAAGCAAAGAAAAATTTTTATAAGAATCTTATGACAGCGATAAATAATCAGCCTGAATGTGAATGGACTAAATGCACCACTGAAAAGACACAGAATGGCAAACTGGATAAGAAACTATGATCCAATAATTTGCTGCACCCAGGAGACTCATCTCACTACAAGGGATGCACACAGACTCTAAGTTAAAGGATGGAAAACAAGTTTCCAGGTGAATGGATCATAAAAGAAGGCAGGAATTGCAATCTAAATATCAGACAAAACAACATTTAAACTATCAAATATTTTAAAATATGCACAAGGACACTACATAATGATAAAAGGTTCAATCCAGCAATGAGAAATATCCACCCTAAACATACATGCACCCAACATAGGAACATCAGCATTAATAAAGCAACTACTAAGTAAGCTAAAAAAAGATATCGACTTTAACACTATTATAGCAGGGTACTTGAATACCCCACTAACAGCCCTAGATAAATCATCAAGGCAAAAAATCAACAAGGAGATGCAGAACCTAAACTTGATACTTGATCAAATGGATATAATAGATAACTACAGATTATTCCACCCAACAACCATAGAATATACATTCTACTCATCACCACATGGAGCATACTCCAAGATTGATCACATCTGGGTCATAAATCAAGCACAATTCCATAAGGTGAAAATCTTGCCACACACATTCTCCGATCACAGTGGAATAAAAATAAATATCAACACCAACAAAATTTCCCCAAAGCTCACAAAGACATGGAAACTAAACAGCATGATGCTGAACAACTACTGGGTCAGCATCAAAATCAAAGCAGAAATTAAAAGATTTTTGGACACCAAAAATGAAGAAACATCTTACTAAAACCTCTAGGATGCTGTGAAATCAGTTCTAAGAGGGGAATTTATATCCCTATGAGCACATATCAAGAAAACAGAAATATCACAAGTGGAGAGCCTAACAGATCACCTAAGGGAGCTGGAAAGAGAGGACCACCAAAACCCCAACTTTAGCAGAAGAATCCAAATCACCAAAATAAGACCCCAAATACAGGCCATAGAAGACGAAAATATCATAGAAAACATCAACAACAAGAAAAGCTGGTTCTTTAAAAGAATTAACAAGATTGATGAACCCTTAGCCAGAATGACCAAGAAAAAGAGAGAAAAAGCCCAAATAAACAAAATCAGAAATACAAAAGTTCAAATCACAACTGACCCTGAAGAAATACAAAAGATCATCAGAGATTACTATGTGCACCTATATGGAAACAAATTTGATAACCTAAATGAAACAGAGGACTTTCAGATATCACACAACCCTCCCAGGTTGAAACAAGAAGACATTGAGACACTAAATAGACTAATAACAACCCAGGAAATTGACTCTGTCATACAAATATAGCCCTGCCCTGGATGACTCTTCAGCAGAATTCTACAATGTATAAGGAGGAGCTGATACCAATCCTATTGAAAGTATTCCAGGCAATTGAAAAGAAGATGAAATTCTCTCTAAATCAAAATAGTAAGTGCCAACTACAATAAACTCACAGCTAACATATTGCTAAATGGACAGAAACTGGAATCATTTCCCCTAAAAACTGGAATAAGACAAGGCTGCCCACTCTCATCCCTTTTTTTT
>NW_007244132.1:237855-351250 GCF_000164805.1 Carlito syrichta
CATTGAGACACTAAATAGACTAATAACAACCCAGGAAATTGACTCTGTCATACAAATATAGCCCTGCCCTGGATGACTCTTCAGCAGAATTCTACAATGTATAAGGAGGAGCTGATACCAATCCTATTGAAAGTATTCCAGGCAATTGAAAAGAAGATGAAATTCTCTCTAAATCATTTTATAAAGGTAACATCACATTGATACCCAAACCAGGTAAAGATCCAACAAAAGAAGAGAACTACAGGTCAATATCCCTTATGAACATAGATGCAAAAATCCTCAACAAGATTCTAGCAAATCAGATCCCAAAACACATCTCAAAAATCATCCCCATGACCAAATAGACTTCATCCCCAGGATGCAGGGCTGTTTCAACACTCACAAGACCATAAATGTAATTAAATACATCAGCAGATGTAAAAACAAGAACCACATGATTGTATCATTAGATGCAGAAAAAGCTTTTGATTAAATCCAGTATCCCTTCTTGATAAAAACTCCAAACATCTAGGCATAGAAGGAACATACCTCAAAATAGTAAGTGCCAACTACAATAAACTCACAGCTAACATATTGCTAAATGGACAGAAACTGGAATCATTTCCCCTAAAAACTGGAATAAGACAAGGCTGCCCACTCTCATCCCTTTTTTTTTAAACAGGTGCTGGAAGTCCTAGCTCATGCAATTAGACAAGAGAACGAAATCAGGGATATGCAAATAGGAAAAGGGGAAGTCAAGTTATCCCTCTTTGCTGATGATGTGATGCTATACCTTGAAAATCCAAGAGAATCTGTCAAAAACCTGCTTGCACTGATAAAGGACTTTGACAAAGTCTCAGGGTACAAAATAAATGTGCAAAAGACAGTTGCATTCTTATACACCACCAACAAGCTGGCAGAGACCCAAATTAAAAGCATAATCCAATTTACAATAGCCACCAAAAAAAAGAGAAATACCTCGAAATCTTCCTAACCAGAGAAGTGAAAGACATCTGCAATGAGAACTCCAAAACACTACTCAAAGAAATCCAAGAAGACACAAACAAATGGAAAAATATTCCATGCTCATGGATAGGAAGAATCAACATTGTTAAAACATCCATCCTGCCAAAGGCAATCTACAGATTCAACACAATATCCATTAAGTTGCCAACATCATTCTTCTCAGACCTGGAAATGACAATACAGAAATTCATATGGAAACATAAGCAACCATGAATAACCAAAACAATCCTTAGCCAAAGAAACAAAGCAGGAGATAATCACACTTCCTGATTTCAAACTTTACTATAAGGCTACAGTAATCAAAACAGCCTGGCATTGGTACAAGAACAGGCACATAGATCAATGGAACAGGATAGAGATTCTGGAAGCAAAACCTCAATTTCTCACCCAATTCATCTTTGACAAAGCCTCCAACAACAACCACCGGGGAGAGGAGAACTTATTCAGTAAATGGTGCTGGGAAAACTGGCTGAACACATGCAGATTAAAAGACAACCTATCACCATACACAAAAATCAACTCTAAATGGGTCAAAGACCTAAGTTAAAACCTCAAACTATGAGGACCTTAGAAAATGCAGAAGACACCCTTATGGAAATTGAAACTAGTAACTAATTCCTATTCAGAACCCTAAATGTCCATACCTTAAGAAATAAGATAAACAAGTGGAAACTCATCAAAGTAAGGAGCTTCTGCAAAGCAAAAGAAACCATCAAGAGAGCAAGAAGACAGCTCACACAATGGGAAAAAATATTTGCCAACTGTATATTTGACAAAGGCCTAACATCTAGGATCTATAAGGAACTCAAATGTACTGAAGGGGAAAAAAAAAACCATTAAAAAGTGGGCAAAAGACATAAATAGACACTTCTCAAAAGAAGTTATATGGGCAGCCAACAGACACATGAAAAAGTGCTCAGCCTCACTCATCATCAGAGAAATGCAAATCAAAACCACACTGAGATACCACCTAACCCCAGAAAGAATGGCCATCATTAATAAAACAAACAACGATGCTGGCGAGGATGTGGAGGAAAAGGAACGCTTCTACACTGCCGGTGGGAATGCAAGCTAGTGAAACCTCTTTGGAAGACAGTGTGGCAATTTCTGAAAGAACTAGAATTTGACCTTCCATGTGACCCAACAATTCCCCTATTGGGAATATACCTGGAGGAACTCAAATCATTTTACAAAAAAGACACCTGCACACATATGTTTGTTGCAGCTCTCTTCACAATAGCAAAAACATGGAACCAACCATGTTGCCCATCGAAACTGGACAGGATAAAAAAAAAAATGTGGTACATATACACAATGGAATATTATGCAGCCATAAAGAAGAACAAATATATGTACTTTGCAGCAACTTGGATGGATTTAGAGTCAATCATACTCAGTGATCTATCACAGAAACAAAGAACAGAGTACCATATGTTCTCATTCATAAGCGGACTTTGAACAATTATAATACTATAAGAAAGTGATTGTCAGTAGTGGGAAACTGTCAGGGAAGGGAGGTTGGGATTGGCAGCTGAGGGAAATGTCATGGGGCAGGAGGGGCACACCTCATCAACAAGGGTATCTGCATAATAAACATTTGTACAACTAACCCTGAATTGTAACCCACACCTTTATAATAAAAAATAAAATTAAAAAGTGAACAGGTGACATGAACAGACAGCTCTCAAAAGACGGTATGCAAATTGCTAACAAACATGAAAAAATTCTCAATGTCACTCATCACCAGGGTAATGCAAATTAAAAACTCAGTGAGATAATACCATACACTAGTCAGAATGTCATTATTAAAAAATCAAAAAGCAATAGATGCTAGCACAGATGCGAAGAAAAGGAATGCTTATGCACTGTTGGTGGGAGTATAAATTAGTACAACTTCTGTGGGAAGTAGTATGGAGATTTCTCAAAGAACTAAAAGTAGGTCTACTATCTGGTCCAGCAGTCCCACTACTAGGTATCTACCCAAAGAAACAGAGGTCATTATATAAAAATGACACCTGCACTTGCATATTCATCACAGCACAATTCACAATTGAAAAGATGTGGAATCAACCCAAATGCCCATCAACCTATCAGTGGATAATGAAAATGTGGTGTATATATATACTATGGAATACTATATACACGATGGAATACTATTCAGCTATCAAAAAAATGAAATAATGTCTTCGGCAGCAACTCGGATGGAATTGGAGAGCACCATCTTAAGTAAGCTAACTCAGGAACAGGACACCTAATACCACATGTTTTCACTAATAAATGAGAGCTGAAATGAAGATCTGCAAAGACGTCGAGAATGGCATAATGGACGCTGGAGACTCAGAAGGGGTTGGGAGAAAATAGGTCGAGAGATAAAAAATTCCTTATCGAGTACAATGTTCACAGGTAGGGTGGTAGGTCCTTCCAGCCCAGACCAAAACTATTTGTACCCCCCAAAGCTACTGAAATTTAAACATTTTTTAAAAAGCAAAACCTGCTTATGTGGTGTCTACAAGAGTCTCATTTTAGCTTTAAGGACACACAAAGGTTGAAAATGAAGGGATTCAAATTGTAACCAAATGAAAGCAGCCTTCTTTATACTTACATTAAACATAATAGACACTAAGTTGAAAACTGTCACCAGAGACAAAGAAAATCATTACATAATGATAAAAGGGTCAATATAACAGAAAAAATATAAACATGTATATATCCAACATCAGATCATCTCAATAAATAAAGCAAACATTGACAGATTTGAAGGGAGAAAATAGGTAGCAATACAATAAAAATAAGAGATTTTGATACTCCACTTTCAATAGTAGATAGATAATCAAGACAGAAAATCAATATGGAAGCAACTGATATGAGCAACACTACAGACCTAATAGCCATAAGAAACATACACAGAATGGTCCACCCAACAGCAGCAAAGCACACAGGCTATTCAACTGCACATAGGACATTCTCCAAGATAAGTCACATGTTAGGTCAGAAAACAAATCTTAGCAAATTTAACAAGACTGAAATAATTCTAAATATCTTTCCCAACCATAATGAAATAAAACCGAACTCAATAACAAAATAAAATTGGAAAATTCACAAATACATGGAAATTAAATAATACACTTTAAACAACCATTAGATCAAAAAAGAAGTCAAAAGGGACACAGAAAAATATATTTAAACACAGGAAAATGAATACACAACTCATCAAAACTTATAGGATGCAACAAAATGTATACTAAGAAGAAAATTTATACCAATAAATGCCTACATTAAAAAAGAAGAAAGATCTCAAATAACTTTACACTTTAAGGAACTAGAAAAAGAAGACCAAAGTAAGTTTAAAGTTAGCAGAGAGCAAATATTAGGAAGGAAGGAAGTAGTAAAGATTAGAGAAGAAATAAGCGAAATTTTAAAAGAAACAGTCCACCTACCATGACTGAATCAAGAAGAAATAGAAACCTAAAAAGAGCAATAACAAACAGAGACATTGAATCAGTAATACAAAATCTTCTAGCAAAGAAAAACCTAGGATCAGATAGCTTCACAAGTTAATTATATCAAACACGTGAAAAAAACTTAATACCAGTTGTCTCAAACTCATCCAAAAAAAATAGGAGGAGAGAAAATACTTCCAAACTCCATTTTTATGACACCAGCAATACTTTGATATCAAAGACAAAGGTACCACAAGGAGAGCCGTCTACAGGCCAATATCCCTAATGATGCAAAACTCCTTCACAAAATATTAATCAAATTCAACAGTTCGTTAAAAGGATGATAACACTGTGACCAAGTGGGACTTACCTCTGGGATGCAAATCAATTAGTATGGTACACCACATTGACAGAATGAAGAATAACAAATATATAATCATCACAATAGATGCAGAAAAAGTACTTGACAGAATTCAACACCCTTTCATAATTTAAAAAAAAAAAACTCTCAACATATTAGATATGGAAGGAATTTGCTTCAATACAATAAAGGCCATGTGTCAAAAGCCCGCAGCTAACATCATACTCAGTGGTGAAAAACCAAACCTTTTTCTCTAACATCTGGAATAAGGCAAAGCTATTCTCTTACCACATCAAGTCCCACAAGTCCTATCCAGAGTGACTTGCCAAAAGAAAGGGCATTCAAATTGAAAGAAAGAAGTAAAACCGTCTCTGTTTGCATATGATGTAATCTCATATGTAGAAAACTCTAAAGACTCCACACACACACCAAAAACGAAAACATTGCTAGGACTAATAAACAAATTAAGTAAAGTTGCAAGATACAAAATCAAATGCAGAAATATGTTGCATTTCTATGTAGTACCAGCAAACTAGTTTACAAAGAAAATTAAGAAAATAATCACCTCTACTAGTACCAAAAAGAACACAGTACCTAACCGAGGAGGTGAAAAACATTGATAAAAAATTAAAGGCATGAATAAATGAAAAAATCCCATATTTATAGATTGGAAGAATTAATAACATTAACATACTCATACTAGCTGAGCAGTCTACCCATTCAATGCAATCCTTATCGGAATTCCAATGGCAGTCTTAAGAAAAACAGAAAAATGATATGAACCACAAAAGACACCAAATAGTCAAGGCAATTTTGACCTGGAAGCACAGAGCTGGAGGCATCAACCATTTTTATTTAAAAATATATTGCAAAACTACAGTAATAAAAAACAGTATGTTACTTGTTGGGAGCCAGCCGTGGAGGCCTGCCTGAGCGTTAGGGTTCCAGGCGGGCTGCGGACCCTGAGACCACCAGGCTGGTTCAGGAGCTGAAGGCCCATTCCCTCCTCCTTTCCTTGTTGTTTAGCATTACCCACTGGCAGGGATTTTAACGATCTAAGCATGAAGTTCTGAGAATATGACAGGCATGGCTGACTCTAGGGATCCATTGTTCCCGCTTCTCACAGACTGCGGTTTCGGCTTTAAGCTTAACACAGTTCAAACTCAGATCACATTTGGGAGCCTTATACGTGATACAAGCTTCTTTATAAGATTTAAAAATATATTTGTAGAATTGGTATATACATTTAGAGAGCTGTTTCCAGCATGAGATGGCTATCTAGGGTTACCAGAAATGGCCCAGCACGAACTTTGGGCTGGGCCACATCCCTAAGGGCCCAGCGTCCATTTGGGGCTGGGCTGCATTCTTTTAATACGGTTCTTTAGTTACAATTAGTGTAAGTTTTTTCTACTTATAATAGAAACTGAATTCATAGAAAGTATTTTAGAATAGGTCATGCTACGTCAGGAAATTATGTTAGTCCAAGCATGATCAAACATGATACTTTAAGGTTTTATAAGAATACAGCTAACTTTTGAAATTTCATTGTTCCCACTTTCTACTAATTGTGATTTTTGCTTTAGTACAATTACAGTTTGTATTTGGGTTTTGTTTTAGAAGCTTTATTGCTGATGATCAGCCTTATATATCAGGATTAGGAATTAGACACTTTTATAGAAATTAAGATTGATACATAGGATTTTAGAATAGCCATTTTGTTAAGAGATCATAATCAACTGTTCCTGGAAATGACCCAGCGTGATCTTTGGACTGGGCCACATTCTTTAGGAACTTGTCTGACCTATAATTAAGAGTTTTTTTATAGTACAGGTAAAGTTAGCACAGAATAGAAAGGTATTAGGATTTAAGTCAGTTATTAGGTGTTGGGTATGCATAAGTTTTAGAAGTTATTGATAATTAGAATTTTATGATATTAAAACTGTTATATTGCTTTTGAGGAACATAAACCAAGCACAAGGAAGAGTGAGATAATTTTGGGATTATCCTTCCTCATGCTTGGGGAAACCGCCTGGTGGGCGGGGACGCCCCCGACCCACCTGGCTTTGTGTTCATGTAAAACTCTTGTGATTTGATTAAGATTGTCCTTTCTCATGGTAAGGAAAACGCCTGGTGAGTGAGGACGCCCTCCACCCACCTGGCTTTGTGTTCACGTAAAGCTCTTGCAATTTGATTAAGATTGTCCTTCCTCATTCCTAAGGAAATGCCTGGTGGGTGGGGGATGCCCCTCACCTACCTGGCTTTGTGCTCATGTGAAAGTCTTGTGATTTAACATGTGAAAATTCGGGATAAAAGACTCACGTTGGTTCCCAATAAACGGCTTCTGCTCATTTCACTGAACAGTTGTCCACTTTCTTTCTTTCTCTTTATATCTATCCCTCCATCTTTCTTTCAATATCTATCCCTACTACAGAATCGGCTTCTGCACTAGACAGAGTCCAGTCTCTTTCTTTCTCTTTCTTTCTCCAGAATATTCGCCGACGCTGCCCCACCTTCCAGGGACCCTCTAAATCTCTTTTGGGGGGCTGGCCCCCCATAGTTACTTGCATAAAAGCAGACATATAAACCAATTAAACAGAGGGTCCAGAAATAAACCCACACACATAGGGTCAATGGATCTTCGACAAAGGTGCCAAGAAAACACAACGAGGAAAGCATAGTCTCTTTTCTAAATGGTGTTGAGATAATTAGATATCCACATGAAAGCATAAAATTGATCTCTTACACCATACACAAAAACAAACTAAAAATGAATTAAACATTTATCCATAAAACCTGAAACTATAAACCTCCTGGAAGAAAACAGAGAAAACACTTATAAACATTGGCCTAGGCGATGGTTTTGTGGATATGACACCAAGAACAAAGGCTACAAAGGCAAAAATAAATACGTGTGATTACATTAAAAAAGAAAATCTTATGCTCAGCAAAGGAATATGCATCCTACTGAATGAGACAAAATATTTGCAAAACATACATGTAATAAAGAGTTAATATCCACAATATGTAAGAAAGTCTATAACTCAATAGCAAATAAGCAAATAACCTAATTTTTTAAATGGTCAAAGAAACTAAATAGACATTTCTCCAAAGAAGACATAAACAGCCAACAGAAGTGTGGACAGGTGCTCAATTCACTTATCACCAGAGAAGTTCAAATCAAAACCCCAATGAAATATCACCTCACATATATTAGGATGGAAATTATCAAAATAAAATAAAACGTAAGTGTTGGTGAGAATATGGAGAAAAGGGAATCCTTGTACATTGCTAATGGGAAAGTAAATTGGTGTAGCCACTATGGAAAACAGTATGGAAGGTCCTCAAAAAAAATTAAAAATAGAACTACTATATGATCCAGCAATCACACTTCTGGGTATACATCCAAGGGAATTAAAATCAGGATCTTGAAGAGATATCTACAGTTCTATATTCACTCCAGCATTATTCACAATATCCAAGACACGAAAGCAACCTAAATATCCCTTGATGGATTTAAAAATGTGGTATAAACCTATAATGAAATATTATTTTGCCCAAAAATATTAAGAAAATTCTACCATTTGCAACAACATGGATAAACCTGGAGGACATCATTCTGAGTAAAACAAGTCACATATAGAGGATAAAGCTACATCATACCACTTAAAAGGAAAGCTGAAATAGTCAAACTCACAGAAACAGAGAAGAATAGTAGTTGTCAGAGACTGGGAGAAGGGGGAACTGAGTGGTATTAGTCAAAGAATTCAAAGTTTCAGTTATGTTAAATGAGTAAGTCCTAGAGATCTACTACACAGCACAGTGCCTGTAGTTAATGGTACAGTAATGCATACTTAAAATTTGTGAAGAGATCTTATGTAAAGAACTCTTATTATAAAATATTGACAATAATAAAGAGGGCAAGAGGAAACTTTAGGAGATGATAAATATATTTATTTCATAGACTGTGGGAGTGCTTCATGAGTTTAGATTTATCATTACTCTCAAGTTGTGTACTATGTACAACTTTTTTGTATGTCTATTGTACCTCAATAAAGTGATTTTTTTAAAGAAAACTGAACAGTCTATATTAATGTCAAATAAACTTCAGAGCAAGAAACTTACCAGGTATAAAGAGGGTTAGTTAATTACGAAGAAAAAAATATCCTAAATGTTTATGAATATTTACCCATTATCAGAACTTCAAAATATATAAGTAAAAGTCACAGACTTGGCTGAAGAAAGACAAACTCACAATTATAATTAAAGACTTCAGCACCACTTTCTAATTATTTAAATAAGTTAAAAAACCCAGTAAATTAGTTAAGTATGCAAAAGATTTGAATTTTATCACCCAACTTGACTTAATTTGTATTTATAAAGCACTCTATCCAAAACTGCAGAATAAACCTTACAGACACTCCTTGACTTATGATAAGATTGTGTCTTAATAAACCCATTGTAAAAATATCATAAATCAAAAATGCATTTAATACACCTAGCCTAACAAACATCACAGTTTAGCCTAGTCTACCTTAAATAAGAACACGCGTTAGCCTACAGTTAGGCAAAATTATCCAATACAAAGTCTATTTTATAATAAGATCTTTAATACTGTATGCAATTTATTGACTGCAATTTTCACTGAAAGTGAAAAACAGAATGACTGTAAAAGTAAAAGTGCAGTTTCTACTAAGTGCATTTTGCTTTCCCACCATTGTAAATTGGAAAATTGTTAAGTAGGCCCCATCATAAGTCATGGAACATTGTATTGTCAAGTGCATATAAAACACGTACTGACATAGATCAAATTCTAGGTCATACAGCACATCTAAAAAGTTTAAAAGGATTGAAATTTATAACCAAATTTGATATTAATAACAAAATATCTGGAAAATTTCAGAACAGTCACATATTAAACAAAGGATATGTATGTGGATAAATAGAAGAAGGGTGAATATTGATATTAAATAACCAACATGGCGGCCTGGAGTTCGCTCTTTTTGCCACCTACTGGAGAGTCATCATACTCCCAGTCTCTCTCATAACAACACCCAGATTTACCTGGATATTACACAATATTCCTTGATCTCATAGATGTTGGCCTCTCCATAAGTCCCAGATAAAGAATGATCCGTCTCTGTGAGAGATTTCAGTAATCCTCTTTCCCCATAACAGGATACTCATTCTCCAGCCTCATCTGCATTCAAGGAGTGTTTTGTAAAAAAATTGAATTAGAAGTAAAAAAAAAATCGTCTAGATTGGTGGGGTAGGACTTTGGGAAAGTAAAAGCTTTTTGTTTTGTTTTGTTTTGTTTTACTTTGAGCCTTCTTTTCTGTCTTAAGAACACAAAGATGTGACATTTGCTATAATAAGAACTGCCAACCTATGACTACAAGGCAATAGCTTGAGGACTCAAAAAAAAAAAGCACTCTAAGGATGGCAGAGCAGAAAGACAGATAGAACCTAGTCTTTGATACCCTTTGAGGTGTTACACCCATTTTGAAACTCCTTAACTCTGGATTATGCATTAAATAAATCAGACACATAATTGTTTTGAGCCTGTTTTGAGAAACAGGTCATCAAGTTCCTGTTTCTTATGACAAAATAAAAGCTATAATCTTAGGACTATTTTGTTAACAGGAAGAGAAAAATCATTTAACATAAATTTTCTCACTTACCTCCTCTTTGTCTCTGTCATTGTCTACTAGTACACAGCTATGCCTCTGGTCTTAGAGGAGACACGCGTTCCTTTCTTATCAATGCAAAGATCTCCATTAAGACTCAGTGTCTCTTTTCTTTCCTGTTTCCTTCAGGAACTTATGTTTTCTAGCATTTTCAATTACCATACTCTCTCTCCATTGTTTTTATTAATGTTTTCTCTATACTTAATGCAGTTGACTGCATAGAATTTAATCTCTTTTTCTCTTTAACACCTCAAATCAGTAGTCTATGTTTGTCGTTTTATCGTCCCATCAGCCAATTTGTTCCTCCTGCCCCTGTAATCTTCTATTTCTTCCCTTTATTTTAATTCTTCACCAAAACCTCCAAATGCTAGCTTTCCATATTTGATTTTTACTTTTATATTCATTCTCCTTGGCTTCTATAATACATAGCTATTCGTCTAACAACTCTTCAACATCGACTTTCATGACATTATATTATTCTGAATCTTCTCCTATGCTTTTTACGGTTGCCAAGAATATAACATTCTCCTATTCTATGCCTATGGCTATCTCCCAAAATGCAGTTCTTGGCATTCGGTTGCTCTCTTTTCTTCTTTCCACATGCTCTCACTCATAAGTGGACCCTGGACATTTACCATAACACTATAAGAGAGGGATGGCAGTAGCAGGATACTGTCAGGGCTGGGGTGGGGTGGGTGAGTGGGGGGGGACAACATCAATAAGGGTACCTGATCTCAAACCAGACCAAGTGGGGAGCGAAGGGAGGCCCAAACTTTACCTGTATGATGACCACTTGTATAACTAATCCTGAATTGTGCCCCACATCTTTAAAATTAAAATTTAAAAATTAAATAAAAATTTCATCTCTCATGGGTATAATCATTATACAAATGCAGGTATTTCCTAAATCTATAGCTCTAGTCCTGTTCTCTCGCAAATTCTTCTTGTCATATCTCTAGCTGGATTTTAGACAATCATTAGTCTAGTCAACATATTTAAGTCAACTCATCCTTATCTCCAGACCAGCTTCTGTGTTTTTTTTTTCTACATCTACCGGTCACCAATCTTGACATTTTAAATTCACTTTCCAGAGAAGTTGTACTAGTTTGCATTCCCACCAGCAGTGTAGAAGTGTTCCTTTTTCTCAACATCCTTGCCAGCATCTGTTGTTTGTTTTATCAATGATGATCATTCTTACTAGGGTTAGGTGGTATCTCAGAGTGGTTTTGATTTGCATTTCTCTGATGAGTGAAGCTGAGCACTTTTTCATGTGTCTATCGGTTGCCAGTATATCTTCTTTTGAGAAGTGTCTATTCATGTCTTTTACCCGCTTTTTAATGGGGCTGTTTGTTCTTTTCCTTTCAGCACATTTCCTTGTAGATCCTAGATGTTAGCCCTTTGTCAGATATACAGCTGGAAAATAATTCTTCCCAGTCTGTGGGCTGTCTTCTTACTCTTTTGACAGTTTCTTTTGCTCAATTCCCCTATTAGGAATATACCCGGAGGAACTCAAATCATTCTATAAAAAAGATACCTGCACATGAATGTTTGTTGCAGCCAGACTGGATAAAAAAAAAAATGTGGTACATGAACACAATGGAATATTATGCAGCCATAAAGAAGGACAAACATATGGACTTCGCAGCAACTTGGATAGATTTAGAGTCGATCATACTCAGTGATCTATCACAGAAACAAAGAACAGAGTACCATATGTTCTCACTCATAAGCGGACCTTGAACAATTATAATACTATAAGAAAGGGATTGGCAGCAGTGAGAAACTGCCCGGGAGGAGGGATGGGATTGGCAGTTGAGGGAAACTGCTAGGCAAGGGAGGGCACATCTCATCTACAAGGGTTCCTGCATAATCAACACCTGCATGTTAGGCCTTTGTCAGATATACAGTTGGCAAATATTTTGAATTGTACCCCACATCTTTAAAATATAGACAATTAAAAAATCACCTTCAACTATTCCTTCTCTATCCTTCATATGAAAGTAATCACAGCTTATGATCAAATCATATTTGAACAGTCTCATTCTATACTACATCCGTCTCATCTTTCACTTATAATAATTCAATAGCTTTGGTTCCTCTACCTTCAAAATTCTCTCCTTCTAAGTAATTTATAACTATACTACCTGCAAAAACATGTTTCTAAAGCATTCTTGTTACCAAGTCACACTTATAATGACTTTCCATTACCCACTGGATTTCTGAATCCAAAAGCAACTTTTAAGGAGTAAAAACCTGTCATAGCAGGAAAACCCTGGACTCCCACAATAGCAAAGCCTAAGATTATTCAATATTTTGTATACAACATCCTCAGGCACCCAATAGAGAGCTGCAATTAATTACAGGTTTGATTAGACTATTAGTCAAGGGCAATAAAGGTGGAACTTGATTTTCTCAACTGTGTGACTATGCAAGACACAGGGGTTCTTAATTCCTGGCAAGTATGCGATCAGCCATCTTGATATTAATGATAAACCTTCAAGTAACCTTCCTTCCTATGCAGTAATACAATTGCTAAGATAAGTTTTGCACATTTGACACACATGAGTGTTTCAAAGCCTATGTTCAGACACAATTCATCTTTTACCCCTTTCAGTTTTGTCTTTTGATCCTCTATTTCTTCCTGATGTAACAGCATAAAATTCGACTTTGTCTTCATTTGGTCTTCAGTTGCTATGATGTGATCTCTGTAGGCCAGACAAGCTGTTAAAAATTAATACACTTCTAAATTTGCATCTATTAGAATTAGTTAACACAATATTAACCCAAGCCCCTTAGTTTGCCAAACCCTAAGTATGCCAATGTGTCTAACCTGAAAATTTGTGCAAAGCATGTTTTTTTCCACTTCAGACCATCTAGGTTCCAGTCTCTGACTAGATCAAATCAAAGAGACAAATTCATTGTGTTCCATTGTCTGGGATGGAAAGGATTGCTCAAGGTTTTCTCAATTTAAAATCAATAAGATATGCATGGCCTCTGACCCTGGAATTCACCCTGATTTTACTGACTTTATTTATATTTATCAAACCATTATTTTTATACATCGTAACACAATTTTAAAAGTTACACAATTTTAGTTTTGGGGCTGCTTTCCAAGGTTGGAAGTTCATTTATAGGGGATGGTAACATTTTATTTCAAAGACAGGCAATTTAGAATAATGGGAGATAATTAGATTGTGAGGTTAGAGTCCTGGGTCTTAAGACTTTAAGTAATAAACATTGTGATGCAGGTACAGAATTACTTGTGATATTTGTTAAAACGAAGATTATGGGACTCCATTTCTAGAATAGAAGATCAGGATAGGGATCAGAAATCTGCACAGTAAGCAAATTCCCCAGGAGCTGAGACAAGTATTCTTCCAACCACACTTTGAGAATCACTGCCTTAAGCAAATCAATTCCCCAGAGCTTCCATTTTTATGTCTGCAAAATGAGGGAGTTTCATTAGATGACAGGTGGGGATATTTATAGCACTTATTATATGACTCAATTAAAGTATTCCCTATTGGGGGGAGGGTAAATCTTTATCAATACAACATGAATGGCACTCAAGTGACTCAGCCTCTCTTCTTTCATTAGTGTACAGCCTAAAGGAGTGTTTTCTCTTTCTACACCTATCATTATCTTTTTTGTACCCATGTATTACCTCAAAGGTAGCCTTTTATTACTAACCTCAACAGTTGTACATCATAGAACCTGACAATGGAAAAAGGCAATAGAAACTATAAGACAACAACCCAATTTTAAAAATGAGCAAAGGACCTAAATAGACATTTCTCAAAAGAAGACATATAAATGGTCAACATGTATATGAAGAAAAAACATACCTGTTAGAATGGCTTTTATCAAAAAGATAGTAAGTGTTAGTAACGATTGTGAGAAAAGGGAACTCTTGCACACTGTCGGTGGGAATGTAAATTAGTACAGCCATTATGAAACATGGCATACTAAAAAAACGAAAAATGGAACTATCAGATGATTCTATAAGCCTACTTCTGGGTACATATCCAAAGGATGTGTATATGAAATCAATGTATTGAAGGAATAGTTGCACTCCCACTTTCACTACAGTGTTAGTCACAGTAATCGAGATATGGAATCAACCTAAGTGTCCATCAGCAGAAGAATGGATTAAGAAAAGGTGGTATATATAGACAATGGAATACTATTCAGCCTTAAAAGTGGGAGGGGGGAGTTTTGTCATTTGTGACCATGTGGATGAACTCAAAGGATATTGTGGCTAAGTGAAATAAAATAGACACAGAAAGACAAATACTATATGATTCCACTTATATGCAGAATCTAAAAAAGTTGAACTCATAGAAATAAAGAGTAGAATGGTTGTTACCAGAGACTGAGAGGAGAGAAAAGAAAAATGGAAAGTTGTTGATTAAAGAGTGCAAAATTTCAGTTAGGGAAGGAATAAGTTTTGAAACCTATTGCAGAGAAGTGAAACTGTAGTCAACAATATTATATTGTAAATTTCCAAATAACTTAGAAAGTAAATTTCAAATGTCTCACCATAAAAACCAGTCCATAATCCCTTGCCTGGGGAGGCTGAGGTGAGTGGATTGCCTGAGTCCACGGGTTCGAGACCCGCCTGGGCAACTTGATGAGACCTTATCTCTACAATAAATCAAAAAATTAGCCGGGCATGGTAGCGCGCACTTGTAGTTCCAGCTACTCGGAAGGCTGAGGCAGAAGGATCGCCGGAGCCCAGCAGGTCGAGGCTGCAGTAGCCGGGAGCGGCCACTGCACTCCAGTCTGGGTGACAGAGTGAGACTCCAACTCAAAAAAAAAAAAAAGAGGGAAGTAAGCAAGGTGGTAAATATGTTAATTAGTTTGAATTAATCATTCTACATTATATAAATATATTGAAACATCATGTCGTACCCCATAAGTGTACAATTATTATTTATCAATCAAAATAATATTAATAATAAAATATTTTTCTCAATAAAACATTTAAAGCTAAAAAATGATGAGAATATTTGTTGCCAGCTGAACCATACTATAAGAAATACTTAATAAATTTCTTCAGACTGAAGGGAAATGATCCCAGATGTAAGCATGCAATTGCACAAAGAAACAAACAGATCAGAAAACAATAAATATGTAGGTAAATGGGAAATAAATGTAAAATAAATAAAATGCTTACTTTTTTAAAAAGAATATTTAAAGCAAGAAATTATTTTGTGGAATTCATAGCATATGTAAAAGTAAATATACATGACAACAATAGCAAAAGGAACAGAAACTTCTCACGTCATTTGTAAAAGTGGTAAAATTCTAATTCAAGGTAGTTTGCATTAAGTTAAGGATGCATATTTTAATACATAGCATAAGCCCTAAAAGGAAATATAAAACTGTGATAATAAAAAACCAACAAAATATGTGAAATATTATTTGAAACATGCTCAAATAATCTAACTGAAGGGATAAAATAAGTAACAAAGGAAGCAAACATGATGGGAAAAACAAAAAGCAAAATGATAGACTTAAACCCAAACATAGTAGCAATTACATTAAATATAAAATCAAACAAAAAACTGTAAATCACATCAATTAAAAAAAGGTGACTATAAGAATGGGTTTTTCTTAATCCATGCGTTAGTAAATGCTATCTACAAAACACAAATTTTCAATATATAGATACAGATGGAAAAAAGCAAAAAGATGGAAAAAACCCACATAGGCACTAACACTAAAGGATATTTCATAATGATAAAAAAGATCAATGTATTAGAAAGATATGACATGTCTAAATATACATGAACCTAATGCCATAGTTTAAAATATATGATGCAAAAATCACAGAACTAAAAGGAGAAATAAATCTATCCAAAATCTTAACTGGAGATTTTCCATATTATCTCAGCCAGAGATAAAGTAGATCAATAGCAATTCAATGAATAATATACAGACTATTCAAGACACTTTATTAACAAACTTCTCCCCAATTTTTTTCTTTTAAATATGTGGGGTACAATTCAGGGTTAGGTATACAAATGTACATTATGAAGGCACCCTTGTTGATGAGGTGTGCTTCCCCTTCTCCAGGTAGTTTCCCACTACAGCCAATCCTGGCCCGCCCTCCCCTGGCAGTTTCCCAATCCCTTTCTTAGAGTGTTACAAAAGCTGTTCAAGGTCTGCTTATAAGTGAGAACGTGTGATACTCACTTCTTTGTTTCTGTGATCGATCACTAAGTATTAAAGACTCTAAGTCCATCCAAGTTGCTGCGAAGTTCATAATTGTGTCCTTCTTTATGGCTGTGTAATATTCCATCACATATATATGTACCACATTTTTTTAATCTGGTCCTCTTTCAATGGGCAGCATGGTTAGTTCCATGTTTTTACTATTGTAAATAATGCTGCAATAAACATGCGTGAGCAGGTATCTTTTTCATGTAGTGATTTGAGTTCCTCTGGGTATACTCCCAGTAGGGGAATTGTGGGGTGGCATGAGAGTCAATTTTTAGATCTTTTAGGAATTGCCACACTATTTCCATAGAGCCTGTACTGCTTTACACTCCCACCAACAGTGTAGAAGTGTTCCCTTTTTGCCACATACTCTCCAGTATTTGCTGTTTTTTGAGTTATTGATGATGGCCAGCCTGACTGGAGTTAGGTGGTCTCTCAGTGTGGTTTTAATTTTCATTTCTTTGATGACTAGTGAGGCTGAGCATTTTTTCATGTGTCTGTTGGTTGCTCATATGTCTTCTTTTGAGAAGCGTCTATTTATATCTTTTGCCCATTTTGTAATGGAGCTGTTTGTTTTTTCTTCTCAGCATGTTTGAGTTCCTTAAAGAGCCTAGATGTTAGGCCTTTGTCAGATATACAGTTGGAAAATAATTTTTCCCAGTCTGTGAGCTGTCTCCCCACCCTCTCACTGGTTTCTTTGGCTTTGCAGAAGCTTTTCAGTTTGATGAGGTCCTACTTGTCTATCTTATCTCTTATGGCATGGGCACTTGGGGTTTTGATGAGGAATTGGTTGCCAGTTCCAATTTCCATAAGGGTGTCTCCCGCATTTTCTAAGGTGCTTATAGTTTGAGGTTTTACTTTTAGATCTTTGATCCATTTAGAGTTGATTTTTGTGTATGGTGATAGTTAGGGGTCTTGTTTCAATCTTCTGCATGTGGTCAGCCAGTTTTCCCAGCACCATTTACTGAATAGGTTCTTCTCTCCCCGTGGTTGTTGGTGAAAGTTTTGTCAAAGATGAGTTGGTTGAGGAACTGATGTTTTGCTTCTGGAATCTCTATCCTGTTTCATTGATCAATATGTCTTTTCTTGTACCAATACCAGGCTGTTTTGATTATTGTAGCTTTATAAAGTCTGAGAGTGTGATGCCTCCAGCTTTGTTTTTTTGTTTGCTTGTTTGTTTTGTTTTTTTTCCAGAAGATCTGTTTGGCTAATCATGTTTGTTTATGTTTCCATATGAATTTCTGCATTGTCGTTTCCAGGTCTGAGAAGAATGCTGCTGATAATTTAATAGGTTTTGAGTTAAATCTGTAGATTGCCTTGGGTAGAATGAACATCTTAACAATGTTGATTCTTCCAAACCATGAGCATGGAATATTTTTCCATTAGTTTGTGCCATCTTTTATCTCTTTGAGCAGTCTTTTGTAGTTTTTGTCGTAAAGATCTTTGACTTCTCTGTTTAGGAAGATGCCAAGGTATTTCGTGTGTGTGTGTGTGTGTGTGTGTGTGTGTCTATTGTGAATGGGATTGTGCTTTCTGTTTGGATTTCTGTTTTATTGTTGGTGTATAGGAATGTGACTGACTTTTGCACATTTATTTTATACCCTGAGACTTTGCCAAAGTCCTTTTTTAGTGCAAGGAGGTTTTTGATAGATTCTCTTGGGTTTTTGAGGTATAGAATCATGTCTTCTGCAAAGAGGGATAACTTCCTCTCTTCCTATTTGGATACCCCTGATATCCTTCTCTTGTCTGATTACTCTAGGCAGGGCTTCAAATACTATGTTGAACAGGATGGGTGAGATTGTGCATTCTTGTCTTATTCTGGTTTTCAGGACAAATGGTTCCAATTTCGGTCTGTTTAGCAGTATGTTGGCTGTGGGTTTCTTGTAGATGGCTCTTACTATTTTGAGGCATGTTCCCTCTATGCCTAGATGTTTGAGAGTTTTTATCAAGAAAGGGAGTTGGATTTTATCAAAGGGTTTTTATTTGTCTAATGATACAATCATGTGGTGTTTGCCTTTACATCTGTTGATGTATTTAATTATATTTATGATCTGATATTTATGATCTTGCGGATGTTGAATCAGCCCTGCACCCAAGGTGAAACCTATTTGGTCATGGTGGATTTTTTTTTTAGATGTGTTGTTGGATACGGTTTGCTAGAATCTTGTTGAAAATTTTAGCATCTATGTTCATCAAGAATATTGGTTTGCAGTTATCTTTTTTTGTTGGATCTTTACCTGGTTTAGGTATCAATGTGATGTTAGTTTCATAAAATTATTTGGGGAAAGTTCCATCTTTCTCAGTTAACTGGAATACTTTCAATAGGATTGGTATCAGCTCCTTTTTGTATGTTTTGTAGAATTCTGCTGGAAAGCCATCTGAACCAGGGCTTTTTTTTGTAGGTAGTTTTCTTATGACATAGTCAGTTTCCTGGGTTGTTATTGACCTATTTAGGGTCTCAATTTTTTTGTTTCAATCTGGGGAAGTTGTGTGATGTCAGAAAGTCCTCCTTTTCACTTAGATTTTCGAGTTTGTTGCCATACAGATGTACATAGTAATCTCTGATAATCTTTTGTATTTCTTTGGGGTCAGTTGTGACTTCATCTTTTGCATTTCTGATTGTGGTTATTTGGGTTTTTTCTCTCTTTTTCTTAGTCTACCTAGGGGTTTATCAATCTTGTTTATCTTTTCAAGGAACCAGATTTTGGTTTCATTGATTTTTATTTTTATTTCACTGTGGTCTGAAAAGGTGCAGGGAAGAATTTCAATCTTATGGAATTTGTTTATGCTTGATTTATGGCTGAGGATGTGGTCGATCCTAGAGTACATTCCATGTGGTGATGAGTAGAATGTATACTCCATCGTTTTGAATGGAGTGTTCTGTAGGTGTCAATTAAGTCCATCTGGTCAAGCGTCATGTTGAGGTTCCGGATCTCCTTGTTGATTTTTTTTCCTTAATGATCTGTCTAGGGTTGTTAGTGTGGTGCTTAAGTCTCCAGCTATGGTGGTAGAGTTAATATCTTTTTTAAGTTTACCTAGAAGCTGCTATATGAAAGTTGGTGCTCCTATGTTGGGTGCATATATGTTTAGGATGGATATTTCTTATTGATGGATTGAACCTCTTATCATTATGTAGTGACCTTCTGTATCTTTTTAAATTTTTGATAGCTTAAGAATATTTTGTCTGACATTAAGATGATGACTCCTGCTTTCTTTTGTGTTCCATTCACCTGAAATTTTGTTTCCCATCTTCTTACTTTGAGTCTGTGAGTATCCTTTCTGATGAAATGAGTCTCTTGTAGACAGTACAATATAGTCTTATGATGATATTTTATCCAATTTGCCAATCTATGTCTTTTCAATGGTACATTTAGTTCATTCACATTCAGACTAATTACTGAGATGTGAGAGTTTATACCTGTCATGAGGGTCTTATAGAGTTTGTTGTTGTTGCTGGTATTTGTTTGTTTGTTGGTTTGTAGTCTTCCTTTTGATTTTTGGGTTGATTCATGTGTACTTTCAATCTCTTTCCTGAATTCTTGGGAAGGACATTGTCATTCTTTCTTTCCTTTGTTCTGTGTTTAATACTTTCTTAAGTGTTTCTTGTAGAGCTGGTCTGGAGAAAGCGTAAATTCTTAGGGACTGAATGTCTGAGAAGTATTTTAATTCTCCATCACAGGTGAAACTTAGCTTAGCTCAGTAAGTAATTCTTCATTGAAATTGTTTATCTTTGAGAACTTTGAAGATTGGGCTCCAAGCTTTCCTAGCCTGAAATAGTTCTGTAGATTCTAAATGGTTTTCCACAGTAGGTAGTCTGAACTTTCTCTCTTGCTACCTTTAGGATTTTTTATTTTATACCTACTTTGTATAGGTGAATTACGATGTGTCTATGAGTTGGCTTTCTCATTTATTGCCTTACAGGGGTTCCTCTGAATCTCTTGTATTTGAGTGGTCATGTCACTGATGAGATGAGGGAAGTTTTATTGTGTAATATCACGGAATGTTTGTTCCAGGGTGGTCTCTGTCACTCTATCTGCCTCAGGGATTCCAGTTAATCTTAGGTTCAGCCTCTTAAAATAATCACTTATCTCTTGGAGGTTTTGTTTGTCTTTTTAAGCCTCTTTTCTATGTTTTTAACAGTTTGAGTTAGTTCCATATTTTGGTCCTCAAGCTCTGAGATTCTTTCTTCTTCTTGGTTAATTCTGCTTTCCATACTTGGCAATTTGTTGTTTATTTCATTAACTGTATTCTTTATTGCTGTTATCTCAGTTATCAATGCCTTCATTCTTTCCTCTTGTCTCTCCTCATTTCTAGTTATTCTCTCTATTAATATCTTGATATCTGGGTTTGTGGTTTGAGACCAGTCATTCTGGGACTCTTCATTGTTTGAGTTCTGGAGTCTGTATTCTCAGTGGTTGGCTTCCCAGTGGTCTATGTGAGACTCATATTTTTCCTTTAGTTATTCTTCATTTGTGTAGTTTTTTTCTCCCCCTCTTTAACCTGTTCTTTAATTCTGTTGTTCAGTGATAGGGAGGATAGTTTTTATTTCTGTTTTCTCAATCCCTTATTCTTCCTTATGTAGATCCTCTGGTTTTGTTCAAGTCTGAAGCTGGACTAGGGTTGGGGACTGTGCTTTTTGCAGTTTTGAGATTTAATTAAGGTGGGGGCTATGATTCAGAAGTTATCTGCAGATCCCGGTATCCACTGACAGGTGTGTGGGTTCCCTGGAACCCACTCCCCACTGCCTTACAATCTGCCAATGCTGTAGGGGGTGCCTGTTTGCCCCCTGAAAACAAAATGAAATAAGAAAAGGGGAATAGAATGGAAAAAGGAAAGAGGAAGATGAAAGGGAGGTGGAGAGAGAGAAGAAGAGGACAAACAGATAAGTGTACCAACTAACCAATAAACAGAGACACAAGTAAAGATAGAAAAACCCAAAACGACCAAAACATATAGACAATCATATAGTCAGACAAAGACCCCCCCTCCCCCGCTGGTGTACTTGCCCTAAAAAATACCCATACATAAACAAAAAAATCTAAGAAAAAGCAACATTAAAATAACCGAAACAAAGCAAGTATTAACATGTAAACAAACAAAAAACAGAAAGAAAGAGAGAAGAAAAAAAGCTGAAACTAAAACCAACCCCCCCCCAAAAAAAACCCAAAAAACTTGCTCTCTGTTTCTATGACTCTAGGTTCCTTTCAGGTCTCCACCTTAGGGAGCTACTCTGGTCTCCAGGCCCTCCCCTCTGCTCTCAGGGCAAGCTGATAGGGTTTCTCTCAGTGTGGGTCAGATGCCTCACTGACTATTGTGGGAGGAGGATGGAACAGATCCAGATTTACCCTACTCGCTGCTGTTGCTGCTGTCAAGTCTCCCACTCAGATCTGACGTGTCTGTGCCAGTTACAGCATGGGGAAGGGGCCTCTGTCTCTTTGAGTCTGATGAGAACATAACCTCAGGGTCCCAAGATGGAGGATGGCAGAGTTCGGCGGGGGCAATGCAAGTTTCTGCCAGGTCTCAGGATTGAGAAGATGGTGCCCATTGGAATCACGACGCTGCATTGGAGCTTTATTCCAGTTTTCCACACCTACTTTCTCTGCTGCTTGTGCCTGATCTGCTACTGCAGGTGATGGGGTCGGCCAGGTACCAGGTGGTGAGGAGCAACTGTTCTCTGCTGCCTCCTCTCAAGAGATCCCCAAGAACAGTAGATAATCCTGTGCACCTGGGTCTCCAATCTCAGGGTGGTGGTGGGTTCTAATCATTTCCGGAAGAGAGCTCCAGGTGCATTAACCCAAGTATCCCTTCAGACGAACTTTCACTCACCCACTGGCACACACCCACTCATGCTGAGTATCTTTATGGACACTCACTTTTGTGGAGACTCTCACAGTCTGACTTGTTGCATTGCCATCTGAAGTATGTATTCCTAACTTCTCCAAATTAATATTTATAAACACTACAACTAAGAGATGGAGAATACACAAACTTTAAAAATATATGCAAAATAATAACAATGTGAACCATGTTTATCCTTTAGATGATTCTTAGTACATATCAAAAATTGACTCATTAGGATATATTCTCTCACTGCAATGAAAATTCATTGGCTCTTAATATCAAAAACATAAGTAAAGTTGCCAATATTTGGAGGTTGGCGACATACTCTAAATAGCCCAAGGGTCACAGAAGAAATCACAATGGATGTTAGAAAATATTCCAAATTTTAAATGATGAAAATACAAAAAAAGAAAAAGAAAATGCAACATACCACAGTCTGTGAGATGACAGTAAAGCAGTGTTGACAGGGAAACATGCTAGTTTTCAATGGGTATTGAATAAAATAATAAAGACTTTAAAGAATGATCTAAGTGACCATCTCAAGTGTCTAGTACAAGAAGAATGGCACTCTCAAAGAAAGATGGAAAGAAACTGTGGTGACAGCAGAGATGAGCCACTCATATCTCCTGTCAATGTCAATGAAGACAGATGACCTTGGCTGTTCAGCTTCCATGGAGCTTGTGTCAATTGCAGACAGCCTGCTCACCCAAGGCCACGCCCTCCTTGGGGTCTGAGCAAGGTGGAAGTATAAAGTCCCAACAATCCAGACCAATGCAGGACACACCTGAATGCTAACATACCTTTAGAACCCCCAGTAGTGCTGTTTAAGCTTTTTCAGGCCTCAATTACAGTTAGACTTCTGCCTCTGACCAATGGGGATTTATCCTCCTCCCTTCCCCAAGAGTTAATCTCTAATAAATACTCTGCTCGCCAAACCCTGTCCCAAGATCTGCTTTCAGAGGCAGACTCTCTACAGAATAACAAAGTTAAGAGCAGAGATCAATGGGAAAAAATGGACGTAAATGAAAGAAAATAAACAAAACTAAAGATTCTTTGAAAGGTTGAAAACATTAATAAACACCTAGAAAGACTTGTAAAGCAAAAAAGAGAAAAAAACACTCAACAGAAATTGCTTGTTTGACAATTAATACTATCAAGATATAGAACATTTCTATCACCACAAGAATCAACTACCTCCCTCCCCTCACTCCATCACTAATCCCTGGAAACCACCGATCAATTCTCCATTCAATAATTTGTCTTTTTGGCAAATGTTATATTCATCAAATCATAAGGTATGATTTTTGTTATTGAATTTTTGGGGGGTCAAAATTATTCCCTGGTGATTGATTCAAATTGTTGTGTATATGAATAGTTAATTCCTTTTAATTGCTGAGTAGTTTGCCATGGTATGAATATACTAGTACATTTAACATTTACCCATTGTAGGGCATCTCGGTTGTTTCCGGTTTTTGACTAGTAGTATAGCTACTATGAACAATTGCATACAGGTTGTTAAAAACATAAGGCTAATTTTTTCTGGAATAAATGATCGCAAGTGCAATTACTAGGTCATTTAGTAGGTACATGGTGTTACAGGCTGCACTGTGGTCTCCCCAAAATTCATATATTAAAACCCTAACCCACAGTACCAAATAATGCTTTTAGTGTCAAGGTTTAAAATTCCTTTTCTAGTTCTAAATCTCAAAAATGTTCTCCCTTGTTTTTTAAAATAACTTTTATACCTGTATATGTTGCTTTTAACCACACAATCTATTTCAAATTAATTTTTGTATAATATATATTTGGAGAAAGGGCCTCTAAAGAGATAATTAAGGTAAAATGAAGTTATATGTGAGGCCTGTAAATCAATACAACTGGTGTTCTTGTAAGAAGAGGCTATTAGGACACACACACACAGACTGAGAGGCTAGCATTTGAAGACACAGAGAGAAGAAGGCAGCCCATCTGCAAGCCAATGAGAGAGCCTCAGAAGAAAGTATAGCCTGCTGACTCCTTTGTCTTGGACTGCTAGCTTCCAGACCTTCTGTTGCTTAAGCTACCCAGTCCATGATATCTAGTTATGGTAACCCAAGCAAACTAACACACATGATTAGCTTTGTAAGAACCATCAAAATTGTTTTACAGAGCTGCTGTGCCATTTTACATTTTCATCAACAATGCGTAAAGGATCTATTTCTCTGCATTTCCTCCAGCATTTGGTTTTGTCATTTTTTTAAAAAATGCAGCCATTCTCATAGGTTTGTGATATCACATTGTAGTTTTAATTTGCATTTCCCAAGATGACTATATGTTGAAGATCTTTCCATATGCTTTTTTTCCATCTGTATATCCTTTTTGGTGAAATAGTTCTCTCTCTTTTTGCTCCTTTTCTAATTTTTAACTTAATTTTCAAGAGTTCTTTATATGTTCTATATTCTAGTCCTTCATAGCATAGTGTTTACAAATATTCTCTTCCTGTCTGTTGCTTGTCTTTTCATTTTCTTATTAGGGTATTTTAATGAGCAAAAATTTTAAATGATGAGTAAAAATTTTAAATTTTATGAGTTCCATTTTATCAATTTTTCATTGGTGTCAAGGCTTAAAATTCCTTTTCTAGTTCTAACTCTCAAAAATGTTCTCCCCTGTTTTTTAAAATAACTTTTATACCTGAATATGCTACTTTTAACCACACAACCTATTTCAAATTAATTTTTTATGAAGTATAAGGTTTAGGTGAAAGTTTATTTATTGAAAATGCCATTCTTCATCCATGGATTGCATTATCATATTCTGAATAGGACATATGACTCATAAGGCTAAGAATAATTGTTTTATGTAGAAGAGCCTCCAGGAAGCTTCCTAGACTTTATTAAGGCAACATAAGCAAACTGGGGTCTCTTAGGCAGTTTTATGATCTGCCTTCAAACAGTGTACATGAAACCTCTTCTATCTTCCTTGGCTGAAGATACGAATGTAAGCAAATGAGCATGTTTTGAAATCCAAATTTTCTTTGGTGATGTTTATGAGGTTCATGACACTCTTATTTTGCTCTGATTTGTAATTATGTTTACCAGAGATTAATGTTTGTTTAACTTGTCTGAATTCCTGTGTTAAACCTCTGGCCTATTTGAATCCAAGAAAGCAGACCAATGATTCAAACCCAAGCTGAATTTTGTGAATTCAGTCTCTTGTCTGCTGACCAATGGACTCTTCCAAATTGGATTCCCATTCTCTCCTGACCACTTCTGCACTTAGTTCACCCACACCCTTTTTAAAAATCATAGGTTCTTCCATGTCTTGTGTTCCTTTTCCTGGAATTAATATTATTAGATCATTTGGCAGAGGGAAGGAGAATTAGTTGGATGTTTGATCATATAATACAAACTGAGGTAGTCATTAGCTCTGTACACTAAATATGTCTCCTCTCTCTGGGCACTTGAAAGATTATCTACCCTATGCCTTTGGAATACGGATAAATGTTTGAATTGCTTTGACCAGTAAAATATGAGCTGAAGTAATATGTGCAATTTCCTGGTAGAAGACTTTAAGAACTTATGTGCTACACTATAGCCCCTCTGTATAGATCAGCAATGTTCCAAATAGTAGAGGCTCCATCAGCCTACAAAGCTAAGTGAAAACAATATGAAACAGAGCCCCTAGAAACCCAAAATGAACATGTTCCATGAGTGAGAAATAAACCCTGATGTTTTAGACCACTAAGATTATGGTTTTCTATTTTTGTTTTTTACCACTGCAAAATTTTGTCCATTTTTATTGACATGATCTCAATGGCATTATAAATGTTTAATTATAATAATTCATTAAAGAAAACCGAGATTTGAGTTAGTCCTTATATCTTTGTAAGTCTACTCATAGAAAAGAATTGCTAGTTAAAAAAAGTTTGTGGTAACACCATGTTTCTGAATTCGGGTTTTGAAAACACAGTTTCTAAACGTTAATCAGTGACAGCATTTCATGGGACGGGATATACACACATCCAAATTCATTTCTGGCACTGAGTCAGTACTTAATATTTTTTGAATAATTGTTATCCACAAGAGGGAGATGAAGCAATCAAATGGTAAAATGCTGAGCAGAAATAACTAAGCAGATATTTCAACTGACAAAAGCTGAACAACAAATAATTTAACAAAATTGTGTACGCTCTGATCAAGTCTTTGGATGGATAAGAGAGGGAAACACCATCCTTAGCACACTAGTCCATATATGAGGCAGATTCTAACGTGATTATGACAGCAGAGGCTTGTCTAAGGTTCAACTGGAGCTCAAAGAAGGGGTAAATGCCATGTATCCAAGTTTACATTTAACAGAGAAAACCCATTTTCAGCTCACTCCCCCATCAGAAAGTCATGCTCTTCATCAACCAGAGCAAAATTTAACTCTTCTTGTCTCCACAGCTCATGCAAAACACATAAGGTCAGAGCCTGGGAAAAAAACAACCCCAGAACATATTGTACTCAGATTAAAGAGCCAGAGACATTCAGGGTCCCATAGCAAAGACAAGAAGTCCTCTCTCACTACTAAGTAGAAACAAGATTTTCTCAGAGTTTATTGAAAACAGTAAAATCTCCATAGCTATGTAACTGATGATTCCAGAACTTGTTTAAAGTGAACTTTGGGCAAGCGTAGAGGAGCTACAGATTTTCCATAGCTGTAGGGACCTTAAGGGGGAACACTGTGAGATTCATACTGGACAATTTGAAAATCTTTGACTATGCAAGATAGGAGGCGCCCAGCCTTCTATTTTGTAGAATATGATAGAGCTTGCTTACTCTAGACTTGTCGGATTCAGGTTTTTCAACAATTCTTTAGTGAGGAGAGAATATATGCTAACAACAAGTATATTAGTGTATATTTAGTGAGGAGGGAATATATATTATAATGTGGTGTTTACATATAATTATTCTGTGCAGTTATACTTAAGTTTACAGTCAGGGCTAGAGTTCTCATTAGATTGTGGGTTTGTTTATCATTAACTAATCCTTCTTCTGTCTGCATAAAATCCCGAATTGAAGAACTATTCCAGGAAATGTGCTTTAAGTTGAACTGACCTGAATATTATTATCCAGAGTGGTCAAAATGAGTTCGGCAGCAACTCGTACAAAATGAGACCCTCACCTGCTACCTTTGCACATCTTTATGATGGAGGATAAAGAAAAAAAGGTGCAATTAGGAGACTGACTTCGAAAAAAAGTATCTTTCAGTAAAATCTATAAAAATCAAGCCATAATATTCCTCTTCCTCATCATCACATGCCAAATCATAATTTTCTCTTCATTTTCCAAAACATAGCAATTTAAAGATATGAACTTTAAGAAGATCAAGATTCTGCAATCCAGAAATTCCACTCTAAGATCCTAGTCCTAGGAAATGAGCAAAGATCTGCACAGAGATTTACAAGCAGAAATATTAATTGCAGAATTAATAATATTGGGAGATAATAACCTTTTAAAAACATAAATATTAACAAGAAATAAAATTATTTTTAGATTGTGAAAAAAAATCTGAGTAGTGATCTCCTCATTGAAAAATGTGAAGTTATGATCAACTTAGCTCAAATTTCCAAGAAACCTCTGACCTCTGACTAGTTATTGATAGAATGCACTGTGTTAAAACTGTTCTAATCCTGGATCTCAAAGTATAAGTTTAGGTTACCTTACAGTTCACTTCTTACCCTGTTCTTCCTTCTTAAAATGGACACCTCTCTAAAGCTGAGAATTTCTGAAATTGAGTAGTTACCATGGTTCTTTACCCTTGTACTTACCTCTCAGAATGAGACACAGATGTGTTTTGCAGAGTCGGGCTTTGAACCAGAATTTGGTTATCATAGTGAAATTTAGTCTTTTTTTTTTGAGTTGGAATCTTACTCTGTCACCCAGGCTGGGTGCAGTGGCACACTCACAGCCACCCCAGCATCGACCTGCTGGCCTCTAGTGATCCTTCTGCCATCTGCCTCAACCTTCCAAGTAGCCAGAACTATGTGGGTGTGCTACCACACCTGGTTCATTTTTGATTTATTGTAGATACGAAGTCTTACCAATTTGCCCGGGTTGGTCTTGAACCCACCAGCTCAGGCAATCCACTCGCCTCGCCCTCCCAAAGTGCTGGGATTACAGGCTGAGCCACTGAGCCCAGCTGGCAGTTAGTCTTTGTCAGTGATTTCCCTGTCAGCAACCAAATCTTCAAGTAAATATTACTAAGTGAAGATCATATGATTAAAATATACTGGGATACAAGAATACCAAGTTTGTGAGTGTAAGATATGAGGCTTGACTTTGCAGTGTTTGCTCTCCAGCTGACTAATTGGCATCAACACAACTAACTAGGAGGAAATGGTTCAGGATAAATAGAAGGAAAGGCTATAGCAGTCAGCATGTTATGGCCAGGTGCCATTAACACTGGTGGAAACTCAATGATGACTTCAGTGACCAGGGAGGATTTGATGAAAGAAGTCCACTGGAACCAGTCCTTGAAGGATAAATAGGATTTGGATAAAGGCATTTTAAGAAATTCCAGAAGTATAGGACAATATGCATGAAAGAATGGCACTAAAGATAAGCTAGTAAGGCTCAAGAAGTTTATAATCTAAGCAGGAACCAGATATGCAAATCATTATAACATACAACTGCTTTAATGCAGGGATACACAATGCATATTTAAGTAGAGGAGATCCCAGCACTTTGGCAGGAGGATTGCTTGAAGCCAGGAGTTCAAGACCAGCCTAGGCAACATATAACACCTCTTCTCTACAAAAACCACTTAAAAAAATTAGCCAGCGGTGGTGGTGCACCTGTAGTCCTAGCTATTTGGGAGGCTGAGATGAGAGGATTGCTTGAGCATAGGACCTCAAGGTTGCAGTGAGCTGTGATCACACCACTGCATTCCAGCCTGGGCAACAGAGCAAAACCTGTCAAAAAAAAAAGAAAGAGAAAGAGAAGGATGGAAGGAAGGAAAGAAGGAAGGAAGGGAGGGAAGGAGGGAGGGGGGGAGAGAGAGAGAGAGAGAGAGAGAGAGAAAGAAAGAAAGAAAGAAAGAAAGAAAGAAAGAAAGAAAGAAAGAAAGAAAGAAAGAGAAAGAAAGAAAGAAAGAAAGAGAAAATCTGCTAGGGAAAGATAGAGAAAGTTTCACAGAAGCACTTGAAATTAAATAGAAAAAATAGGAATTCTTCAGCAGACTCAGGGACATATTTCAGACAGAATGACAACCAACATGTGGAAGACGCAGATCCATTACAGATTACAATATGTTTGAGAAACTACAGAGAAACTGAAGTGTAGGGTTGAGGGAAAGAGATGGTAGATGAAGACAGACAGATAAGCAGAGGTCATTTCATGAGGGGTCAGGAGGATAAAGTCCGAGTAGTAGACCTTGCTATAGAAAACAACAACAACAAAAGCCATTTTGGTTGCAGATGTAAGCCATGTTTTGTTTTGTTTTTTCTTTTTAAAGGGACTACTTTATTTATTACTCACATTTATCAACTTTTAATTTGGTTTCATACAATAGTAACTAAATAAAAATAAAATATGGAAAAATATGTAAAACATGGGTAAAGTATAAATAATCACAATAGAAATATCACCCACTGACCTGGTTTAATGGAAGGAGTGCTAGTATTACCTATAAAGCCCCTCCCAGATCCGTCTCTCTGCCTTCCTGGTTAGAAATAACCACTAAAGAGCTTGACCCTAGGTCAGAACATAGACTCACTTGAATCTTAAGTCATGCTCTTTCTAATCCCTGCCTCCCTATGCGTATATAACTGACTCTTTCCTTCCCATCCTATTCTCATTCCCTGAACATAAAAACAAATGCTCTTTAAAATTTTTAATAGGAAAGGATGTCCCAGATTTGCTGTTCCAAAACCTATATTTTATATTAGAAAGCTGAGGCACAGGGCAAGAGTGAGTTGCTTAATACTTTCTTGTTGATCAGTAGCAAATTTAAAACTAGCACCTAGAGCTTCCAATTCTGATTCTAGTTTGGGTCAGACAACCTTAATTTTACCCTAGCATTGTCCCTATCGCACCTTGCATGAAACAGTCATCTCTTTTACGACACCCTCACTCCTTTAGAATCTGGTAGTTTGAATCATAGGGAGACGCAAAAAGAAGATGCTGGAGAGAAAAGCACTGTAACTGTTATTCCTATATTAGTGCAATCTTATGAGCATCATTATAATACATTGCATCTTCTCTATTGCTGCTGTAGTATTTACTTTAAAGACTTGGGGGTATAGAGTTCCTTAATGTTTAATGGACTAATTATCAATAGTCTGAGCCAAGAGGTGTGTCCAATTAAAGTCTGAGTCACTAGGAGCTTCGATTTAAAATTCAAGAATCCTGTTAGTTTTAGATCAAAAATGCCATTTCAAGGAACACTAGAATGAGAAAAAATAAAACTTATCTTTTGTCCTCTCTAAGGAAACCCCAAATTAATATATAAATGCAAAACATTACAAGTGCATTGGGGCTCTGCTCATGCATGCTGGACACAAATCTCATTCTTGTTTGAATCTTGTCTGCAAAGTCTATTTACAGACTCATTAAGGAAGGCGGCTTTTTAAAGGTTTTGCATCCTAGGTAAGAAAATCATTATTCAGCCCATAACTCCCAAGCTTCAAATGATTAGTTATTCTTTCCTCATTGGAGTCTTATCTGTTTGTCCTTTAGAATAAAATAACTATAGGATTGGAGCAGACATTCAAAGACCATTTACTTGTTGAGTGTTAGAGTGGGAAGGAACTTCAAAGACTGTTTAATCGAGCTATCTGTTTACAAATAAGGAAACTGAGATACAGAAAAATATCCGTTGAAGGTCATGGGAAAGTGGAACTTGGAACATGATTCATTGTTCTTCTTACTTTTTCCACAGTGGGCGTGTCTATGCAAACCTACCCCCAATGTCTGAAGAAGCTGAGAGGCTGAAGAGAGAGGCAGACAAATCAAGTTTCTCAGAAAGAAACGTTTATAGGACCTTACTAACAGAAGCCATATCTGTGTCTCGGACAGCGGAGAGACAAGATGGTGGATCTCCATGCTATTACCCTTCCCCAGACCCAGAGCTTGTATACCACAGGGAAGAAATGTGTAGGACAATTTCCCCCCAGAAAGGCAGAATTTACAGTAAGAGTAGATAAAGTAGAAATCTTGGAGGCATTCCCGGAGCAAGTGTTAATCAGAAGCCAGTGTGGTAGATTAGCAACCAAAATGGAGTTGCTTTGTCCTCTATATTATGACATCAGACATGGTATCAATCAACAGTACAGGCTACACGTCATATACAAAATTCCCATTCTTTCATGAAGATGTCTGGTTGTAAGCATCTCCATGAGTTCATCAATGAACATAAGCGCAGCCCTTGACTTTTCTCTTTGACTCTATGCCTTTGCTTGGAAAGGACCAATAATCTGTTTCATCCCAGGACTCTTCCTCATCTAAAAGAATTCCCTAGCAGCCCACAGAAATTCACCAAGGCCTCGAAAGTGAGTGCATTGGACTCTTTGAAGTGGGTAGGAGTGGCAATTTTGTCATGAAGTGTACTTGGGTAAAACTAGTAAGTTAGCTTCTGAAAGCCTTACAATAGGATGCCTGACTTTGTTTAATCCAGAATATCTCCAACTTATTTGATCACATTTTCCTCCCTCCTTTATTTTTCTTTGTATATAAATGTTATTGTCTCACAGAGACATATTCAGTGGAATTCACATGTGAATCCTGTGCTAAGGAATGTTTTTTGCCTGCAAGTTCCTTCAACCCACTTTCCAAAAAGGGCAATTCCCTGCTTAGGTCCATATGCAAGCAGAGCTTCATTGCTAGTGGATGGCTTTATTTCATCACTTTGTTGTAGGGGATCAATAATATCAACAGTTACTGTAAAATATGTCAAGTCAATGATGTTTCATGAGCATCTAATAGGCATCTAACAGAAGACTTGCTGTTAACTTTCTCCCAAAAGACTGTGAAAAGATAAAAATATCTCCCGTGCCTTTGGGAGGCTGAGGTGAGTAGACTGCCTGAGCCCATGGGTTTGAGACCCACCTGGGCAGGCGAGACCTCATCTGTACAATAAAATTAAAAAATTAGCTGGGCGTGGTAGCACGCGCCTGTAATTCCAACTACTCAGAAGGCTGAGGCGGAAGGATCGCTGGAGCCCAGCAGGTCGAGGCTGTGGTGGCCAGGAGTGGCCACTGCAGTCACACTCCAGTCTGGGCGACCGAGTGAGACTCCAACTCAAAAAAAAAAGAGATAAAAACATCAGATACTCATTCTCATTCCTAACAACAACAAAATAACTTCAAATTCCATGCCGACATTTTTGTTTTCTCAGGCAAGAGATATGCATTGCTCACATTGGATTATATATTATACCAAACATAATTCAACTGTTCCTAACAATCAGCAATCAATAAATATTCCTTTTTTATCACTTAACTCCTTTCTAAAGGTAGTTATGTTATTCATTCATATTTATTAAACAAACATTTATTTAACAACTACTATATGCTAGATATTATCCTAGGGACTGTGAATGAAGCACACAAAAATATCTATACTCTAGGCTTTCATAATAGCGAAAATCAATTAATTGATCAATAATTAGCAAGCAGATAAATAAATAAATGTAATGTATTGTTATCTTGTGTAGATATATAATAAGATTTATACAATGCCAGTTGATAGTAAATGCTATGAAATAAAACAAGGCAAGAAGAGATGATAGGGAATAAGATGGAATAAATAAAATATTATTTAAAATAAGGTGCTCAAGAAAGGTGTCATTCATACATTCGTAAAACACCCAAAAGTTTCCTCTTTCTTCTGCCTCATCCTGCATGTGACTCCCTAGAAGTCTCTGGGAGGAGAAGGCTTAGGGTGAGGGTTATAAGAAAGATGACTGCCTTTCTCTGTGATCCATCCCTTAGCACTTCCTCAGTTCACAACCTTGCTCTAGTAACTTCCCTTTTCCATTCAGTTGTCAGTGACACAGTTGCGGCGACCTTGTGGCAAGTCCAGGTCAGACAGCCTACGGAGAGTTTGCCTCTCTCTTCTTTCAGCCGGGGTTAGGTTGAATGTGTCTCTTGGGATCCCATTGTCACTGCATCGTGTCAGGGTTTCCCAGAGTGTGGAAGACTAGCTCTGGAGGTGCTGCAGGTGATTTGGGTGCTCTGCAGACACAAGAGATTCAGGAGTTGCACCTTAAATAACACCGTTTTTGTCTTTTAGTTCCCCTTTACGCTTTCGGATTCTTTCCGGGAGAAAGTATCTGTTTGGTGATAGTCTCTAAGCCTCCTCCAAAACCTGCTAATTTTCTTTTTTTAACAGGAAAGAAGAACTGGAATCAGAACCTCAGGCAACAGCAATATCTAGCCAGAATGTAATGAAACTGATTCATTTTTCACTGTATTTAAATTTATTTAAGCAAAATCAAATATGATGAAAATTAATCAGTGTCATATACAACTGCTTAAAATAAATTTATTTAAGAAAAAAGTGAGTCAACTTAAAGAAAATATTTAATAAATAGCAGTACAGGTGATTGGAGATGTTATAAAAATTATGAAGATAGAATGTGAGTTACTGAAATTAGGAAAACTCTATCCTTGCCTCACAAAAGCTACTGGAAAATTTTTAATTCCCTCTTGCTATCAGATTCATATATTACTAGACAGTGGGTTGTTTAAAAAGCCATAATTACCGGTGATTTTTATCCTGGTATTACAGGAAATTTCTGCCTGCTTCTAAATACTTTCCTGATGATACTATTATACTATCAAGAACCAATATGTGAATTGATTCCCCTTTGAATCTGTTAGGGGTCCTTAGTTACTTGAAAGTCTTCCTGCATGTGAGTTAGGGAAAAATAAGCAGCAACTGTAAACACACTGTATGCCCCTGATTACCTGATGACTGTTTCAAAGATTTATTGTTATACTCGTAATTGGAGCACAAAGAGCCTCCATGGTGATTGTAGGATGTTATTGCATTTTTTATTCGATAAATGACTAGAATTCTAATAAAAATTCTGGCATCTGCCATTACTATCCTGGAAAGAGTTGAAAAGAATATTTTAGGTGGGTCAGCTTTGCCAGCTGAACCCTCTAAGTATCCGTCTATTTCTGTATCTCATGTCCACAGATGGAATACAAGATGTACTGATGCTGAAATGGTGTTAAAAATAAAATATCTCCCTATAAGTGTAAGCATGGTGAAAAGTAAAGTTCATGTAACACGGAAACCTTTCTATTCATGCTTTCTCCTGCCAGTTACCCCATGTATTTTTTCCCATCGACCTATCTGCTGTAAGAGAAGCTGGATAATCTGAAAAACATTTTTTTCTATATTATTAACAGACTTTAATCAATTAATTTTTTTTTTGAGTGGGGGTCTCACTCTGTCACCCATGCTGGAGTGCAGTAGCACTCTCACGGCCACCACAACTGCAAACTGCTGGGCTCAGGCCTGAAAAACATATTTTTAGCACAAGTCATCTTATTATAAATTAGTCCACACATTACAAGAGCAAATATTTTATTCTTCCTTCTCATCTTCTCTCTGTCTCTCTCATACTAAATCTTAGCTTTTTGAAATTTGAATCCACATATGAATTTATCATGTCTTTCAAAATTCTTGCATTTTCATACCATCTTGAAACTTGAGAAGATTCCTAAGAATCCTTACACAATTCTTCCATTCTTCATCATTTTGTTCCTTGTGAAATAGAATTTAAAATTCAGCTTTGTGTAATCTGCCCATCCTCTAAAGGTAGCTGCTGATATACTTGTTGGTTGTTAGTGAAGTCACTTCAGCATAACTCCCTCTAGGGATGGTCTTTCTATAGATAAATGATAATGATAATTTTTAACAGTCCTAGAGAAAAACCAGGCAAAATTTGTTGAGTCTATGAATCTTCCTAATGTATTCCCAATAAAGCTCTGCTGGGTTGAATTTCTCTCTAGACAGTAAATCCACCAAAGAAGTGGTTTATAATCTGACATTTGAGAAGCAGAGAATGAGTTACTCAGCTGATCTCTATGTCCTCTGCCTCTGCTAGCTCACAGCAAGGTTAGGCAGGGTACAGGGTAATGAACTCGAAGGTCAATGGGCTAAAAGAACCCCCAGCAAAGAACTTGCCTTTTTGCTTCTAAGCTTGCATGGGTTAGAGCTGGCTCGTTTTTAGTTTTTAAATGTGTGTGTTTATGTGTGTGTGTGTGTGTGTGTGTGTGTGTGTGTGTGTGTGTGTGTGTGTGTGTGTGTGAGAGAGAGAGAGAGAGAGAGAGAGAGAGAGAGAGAGAGAGATGGCCCTGCAGCTCATGCCCAGGACGTTATCCAAACAGAGCAACTATAAAGGTTTCAGACTAGCTCCACATGGGGTATCTACAAAGGCCTACAGTGCACCTTGGATGGCTTTCAAGTTTTTTCAAAGTCATCTGGAGTCTTTTAAAGTTGTCATTGTTTAAGGAACCTGCAGAGAACGGAGAGAACATTTTGGGTCTCCGGAGAAAAGGAAGAAATAAGATTTAAGGTAGCCAACAGATGTTGTGGAATCCAGGTACTGTCCTAAGAACCTGACTATTACCTGCCTTTCTCTTGCTGACTCAGCTACCCTCTCTTAAACTTGTTCTTCCTTCTTGAATCCTATCTTCCTCTGTGTGGAGGAAAAACAGCAGCCTTCTTTGTTGGGATCTTCTCATTCTCTATAGTTTCATTTCCTGGGCCTTCTCATTCCCATAATTCTATCTTGTCATTTAAATCTATACAACAGCTGTTTCTCTATTATATTTCTCCTAACGTCATGGGTATAAGTGGCTAAACCTAGTTCTGAATTTACAGCCAGATAATTCTTATTCTTCTAAGTCTCTCTTACCAAATTCTGGTAACATCATCATTTTACTTGTGACAATTTCTCTGCTTCTCATTGCTGGTCCGATGATTCCATCAACGGACCAGCCTCTTCGCTTCCCACTTCTGCAAAGCTGTAGATCTGAGCCTCACGGTTCCTCTCCTTTCATTTCGTGCTGCTCATCCACCTGCCATATTTATTAGTTCTCACTTCCTGCATCTCATCAGCCTCTGGCATGAATCTGAAATAAAGCAGAAATTCTGCTTTACCAACATAGATTGCGATTTCCTGTTTTTCTCCTTTTATCCTTGACTAATTTTTTTCTCTATTTCATCCCTTGCTAGTTGAACACATATCAAGATCTACATTAGCAACATGAAATTTTTGTGAAGTGAGATTTAATTTTAACTGAATTTTCCTTGAAAAGTACAAAATGAAAGCACAATTCAAAGAAAAGTAGATTCAACTTGGTCCAGTAATGTTCCTCAGTGAACTTGAATAAGGGTAATTTACTGTACAAGACCATGCCCTGTCAGTATCATGGAAACCCCATAAGTACTGTTCAAGAGTAAAAGGTACACACAGTTCAAATTCATTTCAAGTCAGATAACATGGTCTTAATCAGCCAAGGCTAAAAATAGACAGCCCTGGTTCCTGGAAAGGATTGACTTTAATTTCTCTTTCCAAGGAATTGGAAATGAGAAGTCAATGGGTCAAGGCTGCCTGGGAACATGAAAAAAAATTAAAAACATATTTTCCCTGCCAGTATTTCTGAAATATAAGAGAGTTGACACATACATTTAGGTTATACATGCAATGTATAACATAGAGAACTATAGTATAGTACCTGCTAGAGAATTAAATCTATTTATGAGCTTTGAACACTTACAGAAAAAAAGTCAAGATCCTAAGTTTGGAAGCAAATCTTTCAAAATGTAAAGTTCTACTGTGAAAGGTTAATTTTCTTATCCTTGTTGTCTTGAGAATTCCTAAAAGTATTTAGTCATACTTTTCTCTCTCTCTCCCTTTACAATGTACAATGTATTTATCGAGATTATGGGAATGGTTAGTCTGGCCACTAGATTATCAACTGGTGATCCCAAACAAGGTCATCTGCATAAATAGATTAATAGCAAATATTTAATGATGTTCTGTTTCTTAGTCCTCAACTGATTTCTATTTTCAGGTGTCATTTATCTCAAGTTAAAAAGAAAACTTAAGAAAACTGAAGTTCTGAATACACCAGAGTTATGTGGAGAGGTGAGTTAAGGGGCTTTAGGAGTCATTTCAGGTAATGTGACCCAGTGATGCCTAAAGATGAAGAAAGCTTAGTTAACATTGATAATATTCATGCCCTTTCATTTTAGGCCCGAATGAGTCATCCAGCATGACCATCCATGCAGTCCTGTTTTCACTTAATGATTACTCCATGCCATTGTGACCATGTAGAATCTGACTATGATCTTTCAGAACACTCAGAAACCTAACTAAATGGTATAAATCCAAACATATGCTGTATGTCATTTTTCCCTTTCCAGCACAATGTCCTTGTGGAGAAGAATGCATCTTAATTTTTATCAAGGGTTAGCAACAATAGATACCTATGATCACAAGGTTCAACACATTTCTCTAAAAATGGGAAGACGTCTGTTGTATTTTGCTTATAACCCTTATACCATTGAATCATTTTCCTCCCGGGGGCTAAATTCTTTCTTGGAAGTAAATTCAGAGTAATGGAAAAATTGATCTAACTCTTCTGGGCTACTTAAGGGTAGATCATTATTAAACTGAAAGTTTCTTTTAGGGAAACAACTTATACTTTTCTAGTAATTAACAGCATTTGTTCATAAATTTAAAAAACAAATGACTTTCAAATATATCTCTGCATACAAAAGGGAGAGCAACAGGTGACCTACGTTTATTCGTAAGGAAAAAAAGAATAAAGAGACAAGCTGTCTAATATACTATTTTAAAACAAATCAAGAATAAAATACAGCACTGTGGGGCACAAAAAAAGGTCACGTCCTACCTGTCTTCTGTGCTTTGCTAAGTGATAGAAGACGATGCGATTTGTACAGACAAAAGTAAAATGATGCCTTTGGCTAAATTTTTCAAGGACAAAAGAGGTAATCGTAGGATGCTTAGGATCCAAGAACCTTACTTATACTGCTGTGCAAATGTCAACATCTTCACATCGTTTTTTGGCAAGGGACCAAAAAGGCAGTAGCACATAAACCTTACCTAACGTGTAAAAGTCACGATGATTTAATGATATAAGAATTAAAATGGCTACTCCTAGAAATACTTCATTTGCAAATTTCTGAGAAATAAAAAATAGTTTCTATCTGAAATGATCTTTATAAAGCTAACAATGTATTGAGAACATGAAATACATGATTTCAAAATTTAGCTAATAACTTTAAAATTTTTATTTATTTTTAGATACATTAGTCTGCTATAAAAGAAACAATGTCAACGTTTAGGGGCTGTTCAATTAAACATTTGAGAGAACACATACAATTGAACAACATCATGGAAAACCACCTTTCCCTTTTCTTTTTCCAAATAGCGTTTAGAGTGTATATGATGTGATCTGAGCCAAGTGAAACTAAATGTATAGAAAAAAGGATCTAAAGAAATAGCGTCAAAACTCCAAAAATGTTGACCTTTCAGTGGCAGAATGACCAGTAATTTTTTTCTACTTTTCCATATTTTTTAGTATCTCTGTTTGAGAAATGATTTTAAGTCATTTTCTCTCTTAGCCTGCACTTTAATGGCTTTCTTTCCTTCCTGATCTAACTATGTATGTACTTGAGAAACTCCAGGAGCTATTGCAGAGGCTGATTTTAGAAAAACAGAGTATGGAGACCCCACGGCAGAATATTCCATTGTTTAGAGGTCACCTGAAGGCAACTAATCTACAACCAGGCCACTATTCAGAGGGCATTGGCCAGCTCTTCTGGTGGACAACAATTGAAGACAACCATCACAGAAAGATCTGCCCCTGTGCCACTTCCAGATAGTCCTCATTCCATTCTTTCCCTTTAAAATCTCCTGGCCTCAGCCTAAAATTGAAATGGTTTACTTGAGGTATGAGCCTGACCATTTCTCCATCATAAAGTCCTCTTTCTTCCATTAAATCTCATGCTTGTTTATTTCAACCTGCGAGCTAAGAGTAGCAGAACTTGAAATTGGCCACATCTCCGAATTTTTTAGACTAAGCATTTATTTATAACTTTTATCATCATCAAATAAAAGGAGGAAGGAAACCTATACTCATTTTTATAGCAAATATCTGTTGGAGCACCATGCTTTGTCAGAGTAGATAAAACACATTTCTCAATTAAGTTTCAGAACCAGCTATCTTAGAATCTTCGGGGAGGCTTGTATGTGGAAATCATGGGATTTCTGGGACCACTCTAGACCAAGGTGATCCCTATTCTCTGGAGTGGAGTTCAGGAAGTAGCATATTTTGTAATGACCCTGGGGGATTGTTTTGCATACTAGGTTGAGAAACTCTGCTATTGAGACACTAGGAAGAACACAATTGCAGTTATCTCTAGGCCTGACTTATCTGAAAGACCTCCAAGAGCTGAGACTACTGTGTAAATGGTTTGTCAGACGGGAAAGAGGTGCAATAAAAGAAAGACAGAATGACAATAACATCTGATCCTTCCATCTCAGGGTTCTCAATTCTAGCAACCCATTGTAAGGTTCTTGCACCAGCAGCATTGACATCAACTGGGAACTTGTTAAAAATGCAGATCATCGAGCCACAGCCCATGACCTATTTAATCCTAATCTGCATTTCAATAAGATTCCGGATGATCTGCATGCCTGTTAAATTTAGAGAACTATTTCCGAGTAGCACCCTATATCAGGGCTCCTGAAATGGGTACCTTTCATTAACTTGACTTTCACTTGAATTTTTCACCTGTCTTCACTCCTGAATTTGTATATGCATTGAGTGGAGTTTGTTTATTTTTGCTTTGAATAGTGCTTATACGCATCATAATCCTACCACTACAGTTATATAGAAGAGTAAATGAAAGTATCCCTTCCCTCAAGGTAATTGGAATTGACAATTTGGTGTAAACCATTCCTGATCTTTCCCTGAGTTTATAGAAATATACCTCAATATATTTCTTTTTCATATTGGTATTTTGCACACATTGTTTCTCATTTCTTATTATTCTCTCACTATTCACTCAAGAGTCAACTCATCCTTCGGGTCTCATGTTAAAAGCCATTTCCTCAGAAAAATATGCCAATTTCTTTCAGAGTAGGTAAGTTTCCCCCGTACATTAAGAACCCTGAGTGTCTTGTGACTTCAACTAGCAGGTGCCTAGTGTTTGTTAAATTAATTCTCTGTTGTAAGAGACATCATCCAGGCATATCTGATAAACCAACTTTGTTAATTATATTATTCAGTCCCTCTATGTAGTCCCAATATTTTTTTAACAACTTATCAAAGACAGAATTAAAATATTTTATTATAGTTGGGTTTCTTTGTGTTTTGCAACTTCCCCTTAATTTCTAACAATGTTCCCTACCTTGTGATGCTTACTTTATAATCAGGTAGTCAGTCAGTAAAACAAGAACGCAAATACATAAAAGTGTATTTGTTAGTGGAAAATACAATATTTTCATCATGCATTTTACCCTCAATCAATATAGAAATATAATCTTCTTAGTTTTTTTGTAATAATTTCTGCCTTTAATTTTTTTATGCTAACACAGCAAGTCCTATTTTCTGTAGGCATTTACCTAATACAATTCTGCCTTTCCTTTTAATGTTTTTGTTTTCTTTTATTTTGAGAGTCTGTGTCTTTTAATAGGAACATTCATTTCATTCCCATTTATTACCGCAATAGATATTTGAACTTGTTTAAGTCTTAAATATACAGTTTGTCTTATATTACTGCCTTATTTTGGGGAAAATGAGAACATTTAAGTAATACATAGATTACTGTAGAATGGGAATGGTATTATGAATGAAGAAATAGACTATAAAGGAGCCAAGGGAAAAACGTTTTGTCAAAAGATGAAAGGTGCGATCAACAAGCTCAAAAAACTACAAAGAAACCAAGTAAAATAATGATGGACTTTGACAACTTGTGAGTTAGCAATGGCTTTAAATTTTAAGCAAGCTGATTAAGGAATGAGAAGTAAAATTAAGTGCAAAAAAGGCATATTACCTTTAAGAGGTCTTGTTCTCTTCTCTATATTCATTTTCTTTCTCTTTTTCTAGCCTACACACACACACACACACACACACACAGACACACACACACACACACACTTAACAACAATCGTATTAAGAGGAATCTGAGCATACAACAAACAGTCCTCCTCAATAAAACATTTATGACTGAACTAATCATCTGAGTTAATTTTCTAGAACAGCGTTCACTGCAGACACCTCTGACATTGACCAGAAATTATTGATCCCTGCAGTTACAGGCCTGTGTAGTTGTTCCACATACTCGCAGGCACTGATATGCCAAACTCAGATGTATTTATTCCAGACTTTACATACCACATTCTGGGACTCTTTATTTTCTTCTATAGCCATGGATTTTTCTATGTTCTTTGAGACTTTGCTACTTCATTACTATAGGAATATAGCCTTTGAGAGATCTTTTTGAAAAGATGCTCAGGGTGATTCTTTGGAGCCTAACACTGACTATGAAGTGAAGAAAAAGGTCAGCTGTACTTGCTAGGAGGTTTCTCCCTTTAATTCTTTTGATTACATTTGAAGGAACAGCAACACTTACTACTTGGAAATGGTATTAAAAAGTCACCTGTCAATATGCAATCTTGAAGGCCAAGTTAAGCTTGCAATAGTGCAAGCATCATAGACAAGCTTCCAGGTAATTTAAATTCAGGTCCAAATTGTGCCTCTTTCTAGTTGAATAAATCTGGGCACATCATTCAATTGTCTCAACTTTATTTCTTAGTTCCTCAACCGTGTAGCAAAATAGCATCAGCAGGTTTATTATTGGATTAAATGAGATAGTGTGGTATGTGTGTTTACTGCAAACATGAAAGAGTATCACGTATTAGTAGTAAAGGCAGTATGACTCCATAGAGAGAGCACAGAATTGGAGCCAATTGGATGTATTCAAATCCTGACTGTATCGTGTACCAGACTGTGTAACCCTGAGCAAAACACTTAACCGCTCTGAGCTTCAGTTTTCTCAGATCTGTAAAACAGGGAGAACACTAGCTAACCTAAGATTTGTTGTAAGAATTCAAATTCACATACATAAAATGTGCTGTAATGTCTAGTATGTAGCAGATGCTCAATAAATATTACACATTATTAACTTTATTATTACTTCTACTACTGAGAACACATTTTTTAAGTGAGAAAATTTGTTTTAAATTTGCCTACAAGCTAGCTGGAGAAGAAGAAGAGTAAAAACAAAGATGGAAATCATCCACAAGCAGCTTAATGTCCTGGCTCATTTTCTGGAACATTTCGTTTAATTCAGTTTTCCTGATTTTTTCACTCATAGCTCCTTATAGCTCTTTGGAAGGGGCAAAAAAATTATATAACAAGGATGGAGCTGTCACAAATCTTATGAACTCCAAGCATCCCAAAGACACTTTGCTCCCCCTGTTTCTTTTTGATTATAAGCAAACAATGGCCTTAGAATTTACACTGAGGTCACTTCTTCAGTTTTGCTTTGACAGTAAAAAAAAATATAAATCTAAATACATTTAAAAACCCAAATGAAGTCATTTCACAGTCATATTATATTCCCAGAAGTCATTCTTCTTTACTGACATGTGTATTATATGCCATTTACCACCTAGATTGATTTTAGTAGAGAAAAGGTGGAAACAGTAGATGTTCAAAGTTCTTGGGATAAATTGCACAGTGGCCATGAAAAATGTGCTCTCATTTAGTATGATTAAAATCCATCCTTCATTTCAATCCCTAGCATCTGCTCATCTCAAGCCATCTCAAGTCCATCAACTCTATCTTTAAAACACCTTATTGCTAAAATGCACAAAAGAGATTGAATCATCTCTCTTCATAATTCTAAAATTATAATCATATGTTTGATGCTAAATTCTGCCTGCATCTCTTCTTCCAAATTAAATTAATTCTCAAAGGCAACTCTGAATTAGTGATAACCATATGCTCTCATCTTAGCAACAGGCACACAAAGCTATTTCTAGGATGCTATTTTATTATGTAATCATCAGTGATTTCATTTTTAGAGTTTTCTCCTATACAATATCAACTGCAGAAAAATCTAGGCTAGCAAACATGATATCATATGTAACTCTTAGACAAATGATATCAGTAACACCTGCAGATCATATATAAAAGCACCAGGACAGAAGCCAGAAAGGGGCCTTGGAGCACAGCCAAGCTCAATTCTCAGAGGCCACATTTAGCGCAAGTGAAGCAGCACTGAACTGAGTTGCCCATGACGGATGGGCACTGGAAGGCATTGCCATATCATCAGTCATATCACTGTTATCTGGAGGTGCCCCCTGGCATGGCAATGGGGGTTGGGAGAAAAAGATAAATTCCCAAGACCCTGGGAAGCTATTCGTAGCTCTGCTTATTAAATGATTTTACTTTCTTATCATTTACTGCTATACCATACATTCCAAATATCACAACTGCTTCTATATAGACATGAAAAAACCCTCTCTCAAGTAAGAAGACACATATAGAAGCCTTTCATGAAAAGGCAAGATGTAAATAAATAGCCAGTTCTAAGAAGCCATGCATCCAGGAGAACAAGCAGTGCTTAGAAAAGATATCTGTATTTGAAAAAAAAAAAAAGTCAGCCCTAAAGATTGTTACCTGGCAAGACTCTAATAAGAAACTCCAGCCTCAGGTAGACCAAAGATTGATTCAGAGCAGTATTTTGTTTTACTCAGTGGTCCTAAGCAGTTTTCTTCAGGAAGGATCAGGTTTCATTCATTGCCAGCAACCTTAATTAAAACAAATAAACAAATAAACAAACAAGGGCATACCTACACTTTCTTATTCTGCTTTTATAATATGTGTAGAGTTAGTCTAGGAAATTCTACTGAATTCCCAGAGGGAATTTTAGCTGGTGCGACCGTTCTTTGACTGACTATGCTATTTCCAGTTGGAAGGAGAGTCTGTCCTGGAAAGGAAGGACTCTCAATGCTTTAGCTGATAGTGGGTCCGAAAACGGAATCTGGAGCAGCTCATTCACAGAAATAAAAGGAAAGCAGAAGGCCAAAGTATCTTCCATTCATCATTATCAGAGAACATCAGGGACTCTAGGCCTAATTCCTCTTACAATAATCTTTTAAGTTTTGTTGTCTCACTTTTGGTTGTTTTCCTTTCACTCCAACTCTTTCCCACTAATCCTCCTAAAAATACATATGGAGGATTAATAGGCAGAACACAGAGGATTCTTATGGCAGAGAAAATACTCTGCATGACTACGATAAAGGTGGATACTTTATTGTAAGTTTGTCCAAACTCATAGAATGCACAACCTCAAGAATAAACCCTAATGTAAACTATGGGTAATGATGTGCCAATATAGGTTCATCAATCATAACAAAGGTACCACTCTGGTGGGGATTTCATATTGAGGGAGATTATGCATGTGTGGGGGCAAGGAGTACATGGGATATCACTATACATTACTCTCAGTTTTGCTGTGAACCTAAAACTGCTTTAAAAAAAATAAAGTCTTAAAAAGACATGGAGGAGCTTCTGGACAAATTTTTGGTTGAAAATCTATCATCTGAAGGATAGGGAGGATGCTGTGGTTTCAAAAACTGCTTTTACCTAGAAATCAAGCATTTAAACCTGTTTCCAGCAGGGACCAGAGATACAGAGTTCAAAGGTCTGGACTCTATCCAGAGATGGGACATGTGTAAGAAAACTTCCTGCCACTGACATAGGGTCCCAGGTGCGTACTCTCTTCGGTTTTGAATGAAGACCTACACGTGGCCCATTGCATCTCCCCACTGGTGAACTGCACAGAAGGATGTGTTGGTACTGCATGAGGCTAAAGAGGAAAAAAGAAAGGAAGGAAGGAGAAACAGCTGTCCCTGGGAGGCCATGACTTCAGAAAAACCCTAGCATGAACCTGGACCTAGCAAATGACACCAGAGTTATTCCAGGGACCCTGAATTTGATTTGAGGCAGCCTGGTGGTAAAACCTTAGGTGACTGACAAAGACAAAGGAAAATTCCCCCTAAATAAACTCACTCAAAAAGAACTAGAAATTTGAATAGCTTATAATAATGTTTTAAAATGATTAGTCATAAATATTTATTCAAAAAAAATCCTAGGCTTGCATGTCTTCATTCAATGCTATTCAAGGAGAAATAATTTCTACTTTGGCCATACTCTTCCAAGGAATGGCATGACATTGGTAACAAAACCAGATAAGGACAATATGTTGTAGGAAATTTACATATCAATCTCTCTCACGAATGTAGATGTACAAACTAAAAATCTAACTAAATAAGCAAGCTAAATTCAGCAGAATCCAAAGGAATAATTCCTCAGTACTAAGATTTTTTTTTTAATCCAGAAATGCAGAGTTTGTTTAACAATCAGAAATCAAATATAAATTACCATCTTAAAAGAATGGAGGAAGGGATTATATTATCATCTTAATAAATGCAGATAAAATATTTGATAAAATTCAAAGTACATTTATAATAAAAACATTTAGCAAACAAGGAATAGAAGGTACATCAGGAAGTTATTTTTTCTTCATTGTAATAATACTCTTTAACAAACTCTAAACTCCAAATCCTGATGGCTTACAACACTGATTACAAGCTATTGGGTAGGTTAAGGCTCTGATGGACTTAGCTATGGTTGGTTGAACTTAATGGAGGCAGTGTATTGTAATTAGATCTGTTCCATGTATTTGGTTATTCTACTTAGACAAGCAGCAATCAGGGCGTATTGTTCTCATTGTAGATGACAGAAGTCTGGGAAGACAAACAAATTATTCAACCACACTTAAAATACTTGTTTGCATCACATTAACTAATAACCCTAAAGAAAGATGGCATGGTCAACACCGGCATCAAGGGAAAGAAAAATAAAGTATTCCAACAGAGAGAAGCAATGAGCATTTACAGGGCAGAATATGTGAACGTTTGATATTCACATAGAAAAGGAATAAAGAATTGGGAACAGCGACCCAATCTGGCATTTTAGTGTCACAAAAAGTTGTGATAGAAACTCTACAGTCAGCATCATACATCATGGTGAATAGGTGGAAATGTTTCTTTGAGTATGACAGGGTTTCCTGCTATCATCACTTCTATGCAACACTAATTCTGCCAAGGGAATTAAGAATTTTTAAAAGAATTTGAAAGGAAGAAAAACTGCCACTATTTATAGATGATAACATTAAGTAGAAAAATCTAGAAGATCTAAAAGCATCTATTCATAAACGTTGAAATTATAAGAGAATTTAATAAGTCACAATACAAAATACAATATATAAAAATCACTTGTTCATCCGTATATCAGCAACAGTTAAGAAAAAAATTTTAAAGGAGAATTTGCTTGCCACTACATCAAAAACATCAAGAATCAAGGAGTATATCTTATCAAGGGTGTACAAGATCCCCAGATAAAAAACTATGAAACTTTATTGGGAAATATTAAGACCTAAATGAATAATAGAGATTTACTATTTTTATGATTTGAAAATATTTCAATTCTGTTCAAACTTTTTATAAATTCAGTGCAATCCCAGTAAAAATACTAATGAGATGGTCTGTTAAGTGATTTTTTTAACTTGACAAGTTGCTTTTACAATTTATTTACATATGAGTGACAATATGTGTTATTCAGTTCTTTGCTTTTGACTGGCAGCAGTGAGACACTGCCAGGTGTGGGGGGTAGGGTGGGAAGACATAACATCACTAAGGGTACGTGATCCTAAACCAGGGGAAATGAAGACCAGTTGGAAGTCCAAACTTCACCTGCACGTAGACTACTTATGTGCCTAAATCTAACTTGTTTCCCACATCTTTATAATAAAATAAAGTATGCAGATGTACAAACTACATTTATTTGAATACATTTATTTGCAAATATAATATGGAAACACCAAGAATAACAATGGTACTCTTGAGTAAAAAAAAGAACAATGTAGGAGGACTTGTTTTATCCTATATCAAAAAATATTGTAACACTATAGTAATAAAGGCATTGTGGCAATGGCCGGAGAATGAGCAAATAAACAATGGAACAAAAAAGGGAGCTCTGTAAAATACCCAAGAAATATATACATGCTTGATTTTTGAAAGAGGTAGCATCAAGGATCAGTGGAGAAAGATGAATAGCTCCAGAAAAATTATCACTATAAAAAAGTACTTACATTGAACACCTACCTCATACAAAAAACAATTTCTACTGGATAAAAACAAAATGTGAAAGACACATCTATAAAACTTTTCAGGGAGAATATAGGAAAATTACTTTCCAACCTTAGGGTACAGAAAGATTCTTGTTGTATATAAAACCTTTAATAGTACACACAGAATATCCTCTAAAATTTACTCAAAGTGTTCAAGTCAGTGCTTTTTAGTATATTCTCAGAGTTGTGTAGCCATCACCTCTGTACAATTTTAGAAAAATTTTAACTTTCGTTCAAAAAACAAAACAAAACAAATTTACATTGTAGCATGTATAAATAATTCATTCCTTTTTTATGAATGAATAATATTCCATTGTATGGACATACCACAATTTGTTGTATTTAACCATCGGTTGAAAAGATTTGGTTTGTTTTCAGAGCTATTGTGAATGATGCTTCTATGAATATTCATGGACAAGTTTTTTTGTGTAGATACATGTTTCCATTTTTCTTGTGTCTTCATTACCTAGGAATATAATTTGGGTGTCATATGGTATCTCTGTGTTTAGCATTTGAAAGAACTGACAACTGTTTTATCATAATGGCTGTACCATTTTACATTCCTACCAGCAATATATGGAGATTTCAGTTTTTCTACCAACTTGTCAACTCACTATTGTCTGCCTCTAATTCTAGCCATCTTGGTGATTATAAAGTGATAATCCATTGTGTTGTTATGTGCCCCCTGTGTCTCCCATGGCAGTGTCCTGCAACTGCCAGTCACTCCCTTGTGACAGTCTCTTCATTGTGATTAATGTTCAGGTCCTACTTATGAGTGAAAACATGTGGGATTTGGTTCTTTGCTTTGGTGACAGATCACTCAGTATGATTGTCTCAAATTCCATCAAATTTGTTGCAGAGTCCATGATTTTGTCCTTCTTTATGGCTGTGCAATATTCCATCATATATATGTATCACCTTTTCTTCATTCAGTCTACTTTCGATGGGCAGTGGGGTTGGTTCCATGTTTTTGCTATTGTGAATAGTGTGGCAAAAAACACATGTGTGCAGGTATCTTTTTTGTAGAACGATTTGTGTTCTGGTATATTCCCAGAGAGGGGGTTGCTGGATCATACGAAAAGTCAATTTCTAGTTCCTTTAGAAATTGTCACACTATTTTCCATAGAGTTTGAACTAGTTTGCACTCCCACCAACAGTGTAGAAATGCTCCCTTTTCTCCACACCTGTGCCAGCATCTGTTGTTTTTTGGCTTATTAATGATGGCCGTCCTTACTGGAGTTAGGTGGTACCTCAATGTGATTTTGATTTGCATTTCTCTGATGATGAGTGAGGCTGAGCATTTCTTTCATGTATCTGTTGTCTTTTGGCATGATTTCTTTTGAGAAGTATCTATTCGTGTTCTCTGCCCATTTTTTAATAAGGCTGGGGTTTTTTGTTTTTCCTTTCAGCTCATTAGAGTTCCTTGTAGATCCTGGATGTTAGGCCTTTGTCAGATACACAATTGGCAAATATATTTTCTTATTCTGTGAGTTGTCTCCCCACTGTCTTGATGGTTTTTTTGCTGTGCAAAAGCTTTTCAGTTTGATGAGGTTCCACTTCTCTATCTTATCTTTTATGGCATACACCTTTGGGGATTTGGTAGGTCTTCATACCCACTCATCATAAGGTAATTATGACTTTGACTCTTCTAGTACTTCTTTTTTTTTTTTTTTTTTTTTACAGTTTTACCATTGTTAAATAATAGATTAGTTCTGGCTGTTCTTGAAATATGTGTACAAAGCACACCATAATTAGACAGAATGGTTTCCTAATCCAATGTGTATAAGAATGTTTCCTGCACTTTCTTCTAGGATTCTTATAGTTTAATGTCTTATGTTTAGGTCTTTTATCTATTTATAATTGATTTTTATATGTGGTTATAGGTAAGGGTCCTGTTTCATTCTTCTGCATGTAGTCAGTCAGTTTTCCTAACACTTTTTGCTAAATAAGGCCTCCTCTTCCCACTGGTTGTTATTGATGGCTTTGTCAAAGATGAGTTGGCTGAGAGATCAAGTTTTTGCTTCCACAGTCTCTGTCCTATTCCGTTGGTCTATATGCCTGTTCTTGTACCAGTACCAGGCTGTTTGGTTATTATAGCCTTATAATAGAATTTAGAGTTTAAAATTTGAAAGTGTGATACCTCCCACTCTGTTCCTTTTGCTGAGGATTGTTTTGGCTATTCGTGCTATTTTTTGCTTCCATATGAGTTTTTGTATTGTTATTTTCAGGTCTGAGAAGAATGATTTTGGTAATTTGGTGGGTATTGTGTTGAATCTGTGGATTGCCTTGGGTGAGATGGACGTCTTGACAATATTGATTCTTCCAACCCTGTTTCAGCAACTTTAGAAAACAGTGTGTCATTATCTAGTAAAACTGAATCTATGCTGAACTATGATCTTGCAATTCAATTATACTGAACCCTTATCCAGCAATTCTGCTCTTACATATATACCTTAAAGACATGCTTGATTATGTATACCAAGCTTTATGTTTAACAGTGTTAATAGCAATACTGCCCATAATTACCAACTTTTGAAAAGAACCCACTTGTCCACCATGAGTAGAATGAATATATAAAATGTTTTATCTTCTTACAGTGGAATATTATATTGAAATAGATGTAAACTAACTACAGATAACCCCATTCTGTGGGGGTCTCTCTGCTCTCTTGATGGTCTATTTTGTTGTGCAAGAGTTTTTCAGTTTGATGAGGTCCCACTTGTTTATCTTATCTTTGATGGCAGACACTTTTGGGGATTTGATAAGAATTGGCTTCCAGCAGCAGACACTTTTGCTGCTGCCATGCCCATTGTGTCTTTCACAATGTTATCTTCTCTTTAATAAATCTACCCTTCTTTAAAAAAAAGAAAAGAATTGGTTTCCTACTCCAATGTGCACTTAGAATTGTGTGGCCAGGAATAAACAAGTCATAAAATGCAAATTATGGTATTCTTTGTACACATAGTTCAAGAACAGCTGGAACTAATCTATTATTGAAGAAAGGTAAAGCTGCAAAGAAAAAAAAAGGAGTACTAGAAAAGTCGAAGTCATAAGTACCTTATGATGAGTAGGTAGTGAAGACAGAATGGTAAAAGATATAGATATGATTCCAGTAATGTTTTATTTCATGGCTTGATGGAGTGATATGGATGTTTGCTTTACGGACAAATGTTAGAATGTATGTATAATCATATGCAATTTTCTGCATATCATGTTTTATAATAAAAATATTTAAGCCAATAAACAAATTCATTATTCTTCCTTGATTAGACTACACCTACCTGTAGCTTAGCTATTTCTGCCTTTTGTCAGAGACAGATATTTGCAAAAAAGTAAAGTTTTCGAAATGAGAATCTCACATGTAAACTTAGCATGGAAAACAGAAAAAGTCAAGTTGCTCTGTTTGAAGTGGCAGAAGAGAGGCCTGGACCATGGCTTACCCATAGCTCTTCTTTGGACACTCTTTCTCCTAATACAGTGACACCTTCATGAGATCCTAAAACTCCAGGGTGTGAACAGTTTGAAAACGACTGTTAAAGACTATTGGGTAAAAAAAAAAAAAAAAAAGAAAAGAAAAAACCCACCACCAACAACAAAACCTTAGATCTCATCTAACGTAAGCTCCTCCTTTTACAGAGGAGGCTTAATTTTGTGCCCAAGGTCATCCAGATAGTTAAAGGCAGAGCTGGCTTAAAATCCAAGTTTGATTTTAAGCATATTTTTTTTGTTGATTTTTTTCTTCATGAATTCGTTTTTCAATGAATGTAGCATTGAGAATTGCACATCTCTGGTTTCTAATATGTCTTCCAGAATTCTTCTTGTGCCAACTAGTCTTATTAGCAACACATTAGCAATAAATCAAAGTACAGCTTACACTTCTGTGGAGGGGTGTGCATGTGTGTGTGTGTGTGTGTATTAATAAGTGTTCGTTGATATTAGTTATAATATATATGTTAATAAATATATAATGTATACTCATATATATCCTTAAAAAATAGAACCGTTGCATAGTTAAAAGTTTAACCTCAATGAGAATAGTAAGCATTTACTATAGGGTGAGTAAAACCTGCAGCATTTCTTCACTACTAAGTCAAGCAAAGATGAAATGAGCTGAGTTAGACTGAGAGATTTAAAACATTATCTACCAGAATAATTTCCTCATATTTTGAATGTCATGTATAGAAATAAAATGTATCACCTCTTCTAAGGAAATGGTTCTCAATTTTTTTTTTTCCAGTGGTTCATAAAACAGAAATTTTTCTACAGGATTTTCATTTTATTCAGATAAACTAAACACTTTCTTCTGTGACATTTTATGCATAATAGTATGAAATTTGGATTTCTGTGGGGGTGTAGCACAGACACCTTGAACTTAAACTTTGAATTCCCTCCTTAAATAAAGAATTAGTAAAGTCTCATAAGACCTTAGCTCCAGCTTTGGCTTTTTTTTCCTGGTGCCACTGGAATTGAGTAAATTGATAAAAGGGAATCCATGGAAAAAAAACAATGCAACAGTTATATTTTATTTTGCTCAGAGCAAATACAGAATTTTCTACTCCTGTGGATATTTGGAACTCCATTTCCCACCAACACACCACACATGCATGCATACACACACACACACACACACACACACACACACACACACACACACACACACTCAGGCACTCTTCCCTACTCCGGAGACTCTTTGTACCCACACTTCCATGGTTTTTATTTTGTTTTGTCTCTCTTTCCTGCTGAACAATGGCATATTTTGGTCTTGTTGTCTTAGGCATCTTTGTACCCCTTGCACCTATCTTAACAGCAGAATCAGAGTAGACAACATAATTCAAGGAGAAAGGAAAGGAGGGAAGAGAAATTAAGTGAATTTAGGCTCCATATCATTTCAAGGTCTAACTAGACAAGTAAGTATGAACAAGTAATTCAACGTTTTTAAACATCAGTTTTCTCATTTGTAAAAGGAGATTATTAATAATATCTTTAGAATATATATTTTCTGATGTATGTAACTCTGTAAAATATAAAATAACAATTGCTCCTAAATCAGAAAATAATTTGTGTTCAACTAAAATAAGTTAATCTCTCCAAATTTTTATGAACTAAAATTTTAAATATCAATTTGTGTTAGAAAACAATAATTCCTGCTTCATCCACTTAACCCTCAACCATTTCTTTCATCTGCAGATTTTTATTTATGTCATGAATTTTTTCACTCAAGTTCATGATGACAGCCTGAGCCTCCTCATCTACTTGTTCAGGTTGACTTAAAATACATCCAGATATTCTGTGGATGAAGCAATTGCACTGTCACATTGTAAAGTAAAATCTTCCAGCAAGAAATTGTTTAAACTTCTTTATGTGACCTGTTTGCTGGTTTCTCCTGGAAGGCTTTATGCTAGAGAGAATAATTTATTCTCCATATAGATTAAATTGAATATATATTGCCAACACACAGACACACAGAGCCACCATCCAGTAGGTTGACTCACTTGAATTTATAGTTATGATAAAGTCATTTGGAAAAACAAACTCAAGCTGTTAAGTACTGAGAACTAATCCCAGATTCAAATCAATCCATGAATGGAAGCTTCATCATTGCGGCCAGGAACATTTGATCATGTGAATGTCCTTGTAGGCGCTGAATGACATGCCTGAGAAAAAGCAAAGAGGAATTTGGGCTTACAACATTGCTCACTCAAGAGAACAAACCATTCTGTCTCAGGCCCATCGTCTTGGGCAGTCTCAGGGCAGCTTCTGCCTTTGGTGGTGAAATAAAGTTTGTGGGTTTTTTTTTTTCATGTGTTTTTGAAAGGAGATGAGTATAATCATTTTTTAGCATTGGCTCCTTTGTGTTACAGTCTGTTAGCACACATTTTCAGACTCTCTTCAAAAAGGAAACAAAATAGAAGTGTACGTGCATGTTAATTACCCAAAAATATGGTACACCAGATGGCCACCAAGGTCTGCTTCAGTTGAGAAGGTAAATATTGCATCTGAACCCTTTTGTCCCCTCTGCAAACCAAATTTTGAATTATTTTTCCTCCAATTACTGTTAATGAAAAAAGTAAACAGGAAACAGGAAAGTCACATTTATGAAAGTGGACCATAAGAGGTGAAGGCAAGCTTCTCTCTCTCTCTCTCTCTCGCTAAATTCTGAGAAGTATTGGGTCTAGAAAAAGTAAAGAAAAATTCTCATATCGCCAAAAACCATAAAATCAGGCCTTCATTCAAAGCATAAACAACAACAACAACAAAATTAGTTTGTTTTTCTAAAGCATAAGTAATGTTTGGCCCTCATCTGTCTCTTTGATACAGGTATGTCAATTTTAATTTCAAGATTCTTCTCCCTCGCTGTGTAAAGGGCCCTCTTGTATTACTTATGGGAGAGTTTAAAATTCATTAAGTCAATATATATAGTCCATGGCCCATTCTAAGAAAAACAAAATTTGCACTTTAAAACATCTTTGTGCTGAGTTGTTTCTACATAATGAATTCTGCATGGCATTTCATTCACATGCGTGGCATGTTCCGTGGTTGAGAGCACTCACTTCCATGGTCCGTCTGGAAATGACAGGGGTAGGGCAGTCCATTTGAAGGGCTGGCCTTTGGTCTTTCGCTCTCTGGTAGCCCTGTTCTCTTTTTCCCTAACCAAAGACGTGATTGGCTTTGCACTCATTACTACAAAGGAGGGAGGTGACATGTGGGAGAGCAGAAATAACTTATGAGTCTTTGGTTTTTATATTTCGAAAACCAAAGATTGTTGGAGAACTTCATGGCTCTTAGTATAGATCTAATAATTAGGAGAGTTGGAAGAAAATATGGTTTCCCTATCCTAGCAAAGGAGTCCCACAGCCTAGCACATATCCTGTTAGGAAGGATATCAGACATGATAGGACCACATAGAAAAGAACCACAGCCTCCCTGTGGGACTAGTAATTGAGGATGATCAGTACTGGCTAGACCAAGGACCTCAATGCCACTCCTTGCACATTTAAGAACAAATGTTCCTCCTTATAAAGCTTTGGTATTATGCATGCTTCACACATTTACTTATATCCCTCAAGAAAGGAGGAAGGGAAAGGAGAAGAGAGCTTCCCAAATTGACTGAGACTGTGTTTCTTCCCTCCCTGGACAAATAAGGTCTCAAAATTAAAATCAAATTGAGTTTGAGGAAAATAAGAAAATGAATTTTGCATCACTGGATTTGTTGATTGAGGCTCATACCTATAATTTTTGTAAAGGCAATGTTAAAGTTTGGGACAGGGAGATCAAGGAGAAAAGAAGAGTATTTCCTAAGAGAATATAAGGCAGAGCAAAAGGTGCAAATTAACAATTCTACTGAGGGAAGTCTCATGTTTAGGAATATTGACTGTGTTGTATGAGAGTTCCCTGTACGCCAAGAGCTTTACCATTAACCACTCCTCCTGATGGCCTAAGAGGAAAGCACGACTGTGATTGGCAAATCACAGACTAGGAAAGTGATGTTCATAGAAGTAAACGATATGCCTGGCATTTAAAACTGGGCCAGAATGAGGCTAAAGGAGCAAAACACAGGACTTGAACCCCATGCTCCGCTGTACCTGGAATGTGCAAAACTAATGCAGAGTAGGGAGCTACTCAAACCATCTTAGCTCTCATTCCCTCAGCCCAACCACCATGGTGCAGAATCTAAGCAGAATGTAGAGCCTTTCAGAATGCCATCCTAAACCACAAATTCATTACGACCCATTTATGTCTTTCACTTCCCAGTCTCCCCATTGTGCGATTAGGGTTCTTTTATTTCCTAATAAAAAGTAGCATTTTTAGTGTCCTAAAATAAGATGCTATATAATTTAAAAGCAGAACATAGACTTAAAATCCTCTCCTTGCAGGAGTTTTCTACTTATCTGAAATAAAGTAGTTTTATTATAACTTTTTATTGTACTACAAGACTTCTTAAAATTAGGGTCAGATAACAGTCATTTTTCCAACTCCAAGGGGAAAAGGTTTCAGTTTTTATTGAAGAAATAGAAAATTAGAAAGCGAGATGGCTGTCTATAGAATGATAACTCCAGAAAATAAAATAATTTTGTTGCACAAAGCGACTGGATGAACAAAATGAAATTTTCTTTCTTTGTATCTTTTTGTTTTCCTCTCTCACATTAGCAAAATCTTTTTAGTTTGTGTAAATCAACGCAGTTCTAAGTAGCAAATCCCTGTAGACAAAGAATTCATAAGAAATATAAATTCAGCTTCCATGTGACCAACCAACTGGCCCAGTTTCCAGGGCAGAAGCCAAGATTTGATTTAAAATAAAGAATCAGACAATTGAAACAAAAGTTTGTTGCCTGATTAGTCAAAAAAATCTGCTTAAGACTCCAGTTTGTCTTGTCTAAAGCACACTTTGCAGTTGTCCATTTATTAGAGCTTGATACAACATGCCATATCCTTACCTTCACCTTGAACACGTGAGCAGAGTTTTCCTCCTGCCTTGCTAGCTTTCCCTCCTAAGACTCCTTTGCTGATGCCAAGGCGGGAGGATTGCTTGAGCCAGGAGTTGGAGACAAGCCTGGGTAACATAGTGAGACTTCAGCTCTACAAAATTTTTTTTTAAAAAATTAGCTGGGTGTGGTGGTACGTGCACCTGTAGTCCCAGCTACTCAGGAGGCTGAGGTAGAAGGATCGCCTGAGCCCAGGAGGTCCAGGCTACAGTGAGCCATGATTGTGCCACTGCACTTGCTGTACTTGCATAGGCAACAAAGTGAGAATCCAAGTTAAAAAAATGTTCTACCCTTGTCCCTCTTGTACCCAACATTTTCTCTCCAAATGATTCCATCAGTTCCCATAGCTTTTGTTACCGTAGCATGGCAATGACTATGAAACACACACTTCTAGACCAGATCTCTCTGAGCTCCCAATCTCTACATCTGCACACAGCTAACATGTATCGACTGTTCACCAGGTTCCATGCTGAGTGCTCTGCAGAGATTATTTTAAATTTAATCTGTATACTCTTTCCATGTTTTTATTCATTTCTAAGTATAAATGCGATAACATATACATTCTTTAAAAAACTTCATCAACAAAAAGATGAAGAATTTTCTCAGTCTACCCACTGTTCCCCTTCCTACACCATCTCATTCCACACCCGGCCCCAAGTATCTACGGTTACCAGTCTGGTGTGCATGCTGATTCAGTCTTCACAACAAATTAATGGAGGTACTGTTATTGTTATCCCATTTGACAGTAAGTGAAACTGATGTATAAGGACACCGAGAACTTGCCCAAAGTGTTATGGACAGTAAGGAGCAGAATGGTGATTCCAGACTCAGGTTTGTCACACTTCACGAGCCTCAAGTCTCCTGGATTTTTTGCTTGCTTGTTTTTTGTTTTGCTGCTTCACCTGAGTGTCTCTGGGAGGCACCCTGAGTTCAAGCGTCCAAACCTCTGGACTCACAATGTTCCAGGCCAGCACTTATTCATCAAGCTTGCTTCCTCTCCTGGGTCTTAATATCAATAAATATACAACCAACTTCCCATTTATTTATTGAGAAAATCTGCAGTGACCTTTAACACTTCTTCTTTTTCAATAATTCATGTCTCCTCATTCATCAAGCCTTGTTGACATGAGTCCCAAATCTCTCTTGGATCTGTGAGATTCTGCCCGTCACCACTGCCACAAGCGCCTCTTGACTCAATCTGCTTCCACACCCGCCATCTTTTGAGTCATCATATACTCAATTGCCAAACGGACCTTTTAAAAATGCTCACATCAGAAGATGTAAAGTCATGGATTTGGGGCACTGCTAAAGGAAGGAGAGAGGGAGGTGGGCTAAAGCATACAAAACCACCCACTGGGTACCATGCCCACTACTATGGGGGAGGGCTCATAAGAAGCCCAAGCATGGCCTTCATGCGATATGCCAGGGGTCCTCAAACTACGGCCCGCGGGCCACATGCGGCCCGCCGAGGACATTTATCCGGCCCGCCGGGTGTTTTTGCCACCTTAACTTGTTACAACCAGCAGTGACAAATATGGAACCCGACATTGACCATCTCATTAGCCAACAGCAGGCCCATAGTTCCCACTGAAATACTGGTAAGTTTGTTGATTTAACTTTACTTGTTCTTCATTTTAAATATTGTATTTGTTCCCGTTTTGTTTTTTCACTTCAAAATAAGATATGTGCAGTGTGCACAGGAATGTGTTCATAGTTTTTTTCTTTAAACTATAGTCCGCCCCTCCAACGGTCTGAGGGACAGTGAACTGGTCCCCTGTTTTAAAAGTTTGAGGACCCCTGCAATATACTAAGCAGCAAATTCTCACAGGTACCCCACAAATCTAAACTAAAAAAAAAGTTGTTGGTTCCCCACTGCTCTTAAAGTGAAATATCATTAGTATGGCTTCCAGGGCTCTCTTCACTCGAACCCCTGCCCCCTTCCTTACCCCACGTGCTAGCTCTCTGTACTTCAATTACACTCACCCTGACCTTACCCTCAGTTTCTCAAACAAATCACACTCTTTTCGGCCACCAAGCCTTTGCACATGCTGTTCTCTCTACTTGGAACTCTTCCCCTCCCTCTTAGCCGACATAATCTGCTCAGTATGCAAGCTTTAAGTTGCCCGGGACAGCTTTTTGTGACCCCCTGATCTATTTCTAGACCCACTCTTGCAGGCTTTCATATCACTCTACTTCGCATCTATTATATTTGTTGCGATACGATTAACCCATTTGCTTAGCATGTGTTTCTTGTGTTGGACACCAAGCTCCAAGAAGGCAAGATCGATATTTCTCTCCCTCACCCCTTGGAATGTAGCAGGTTCATCAAGGCTTAGGAAATAAAATTCAACGTAACTCTTATTGTAGCCTACTTAATCGGTGCTGAAGTGTCCAGTCCCAGAAAACAGGGATGGCCGCATGAGCTTAGAGCCATATACCTCTTTCAGGAAAGCAGGATTCAGGCCCAGTGGCCCTGGCTTCTGGAAGAATATTCAGAGACAGTTAAAATAGCTCAAGGAGGAAAGGACGCTCTCCAATGGATATCTCTAAGGAATAAAAATGGGGCAGTTAATCTCCTGGCCTTCCTCCTTCTTCCTCCTCCTCCTCCTCAGCCCAAGAGTCATCAGAGGACGTCTAAACATAACAAAGCAAGATTACTGGAAAATCCTTTTCAAACTCGCTTCTCTATTTCCAAACAGTACTATGTGAATCGGTTCAAGTTTGCAGGATTGAATTCTGATTTCAAGCTACTCCCCAAACAATTCACCACAGAACAGAATATGGGAATTATGGTAGGTATAATTAAAATGCCATTGCATCCCAATATTGTCTTTTCCTCCATTGCCCCCACCCACAATTGGTTTTCTGTACCAACAAAGAAACAGCTGTAGGATCAGCGGGCTCCCATCTATGAGCTTCCATCTGTGGTTTCTTTTGCACTTCAGCCAAACGGAGTTGGAAAAGTAAAACATGTCCTTGTCTTGATTTTACTTTTATCCATTGCTGCGTGAGTCCAAAAACAATAGCTGAAAGAGCCTTCAGGGTTTTCCCTTCGATTAGTACTTCCAAGAAATTCAAGGGTAATTCATGATATTCCTCTGGTCTTCTGATTCATACTATTGTCAAGGATTTAAAAGCACTGGGGGAGAGGGTGTAGAGGAAGAAGGAAGATAATCCTTATCACATTACCTGGGAATGAACTGTGAATGTTCAGAGTGATGAATCTGATTGTTATGATTATTCCTCATTCAACAAATAAATAGAATCTGAGAAAATGAAAAGGATGAGGAACACAGCACTTCAGAACAGTGGCTGTCGAACTTCTCCCTTCCTACTCCTTCTTTTATCCCCCACCATCACACTTCCATTAACAGTCACAAAGCAAGTTCATGTCTTGTCTTCTTAGTAGACTTTAAAGTCTGGGGAATGGGAATCGCCCAGGAAGTTGTAGTGCTCTAACTCTGATCGCTTGGTTACTGTTTTTATCAGTTTTCTAAATGTTTGTTCTTTGCTATAGCTTTTTGGGGCCCCTTTAGCGGTAGGTTCCTTTTTTTTTTTAATGCACCTATAGGAATTCAATTGGCAATCTCTTACTCATCCTGCAATGCTCAGTTCAAGTGTCATCTCTTCAGAAAGTCTTCTCTGATTTCTCCAGAAGGAGTCAAGTGCTTAAAAGATCGATCTATTTTTCTCTTATTGTTGCTCAATTGTACAAACTATGTCTGTGATCAGAACGTTATACCTTTTATTGATGTATCTAACTCCTAAACTGACTATGATTTTGGCTTTTTCTATTTGCTTAACATATTCCTAAATGTTTCTAAAACATGAATAAGTGATATTAATTTCTTAATTTTTATTAAGTTCTCAATGGTGCAGCAAAATGTACCAGACAAGTAAAAACTCTGGATTACAGTATGATATCCATTGTCCAGAATGCTGTTTATAACTCACAAACAGGAATTTTAAAAAAAATGAGAAATCAACTGTAAAGGCAAACTTAAATTCTAAATTTGGCCCTCATTTTCGCCTTTACTCTCACCACACTTTTTCCATTTTTAAATTAAAAAAATGAGAAATCAGCTTGAATTATGTAACTGTGATGGCTTACTTTACTTTGCCAAATTTTATTTCTCCCAACTTAAGCTTGTAGATTTGGTGTGAGGATTTAATGAGGTAATGCACAACGCACATAGCAGTACTAATTATAATGCCCGACACATAATAAGTTTTAAATAGTACTTAACAATCATTGCTATAAATTTTAGGAACTTGACGTTGCATTTTGATTTTCCCCTGTTCTCCCTAAGTCCCTGCTCTTACAAAGCTGTTAACTATAAAGAAATGATCAAAAGACAGGAAATGAGAGGGAAATTATGAAATAAAAATGGCCTAAAATCCAGAAAATTCATCTTTGAAGACTAATAAGATATTTTATTTGTATCAGATCCACATGTAACCTATCTAAAGGAATCTTCATTATCCTCAATATGTCATTTCTTTGAAAACTAATGGTTTGACATATCTCCTTGTTCAAACGGCTTATCGCCAGTGCTAGGGATGTTTTTATTGGGGGCAGCCTACCACAATGCAGTCCCAGACATGAACCTTATTTAACTAGCTGCTTTCAGACATTAGCAAACTGACTTATACAACACACACACACACACACACACACACACACACACATCCATCAAAGGCACTGCAGCATTGATTCCCTAACTACACCACTCTAGTTAAAATTAATAGACACAAGACTATAGTATATCAAAGAACAGCCACGTTTATATCTGTTTTTCTATCAGTGATTCCAAATGGTCCATATTTTCTGCCTTACCATAAAAAATAATAACCTCTATATCAAAGGAAACGTTTTGAACTTAAAAACCCAAATAAACCTATTCCTGAGACTTTTGTTATATATACCAGGAGCTCTTATTTTCTACCCAAGTAAGCAACATCAATCAATCAACAAACATATATTAAGGCTCTGGGAGATGCCAGCTTCCCGGACATCAATTGCAGTTTCTTCATTAAATAAATCACAGTACCTACTTTCAAGAAATTTATATTCTAGCAGATTAGACACGCTAATAAGTTACAATTGCCATATTCAGTAACAAATATTAGTTTAAAGTTAATGATACAGCACTTGCGGATCCCAGAAGAGATAGAGCATCAGGGAAGGCTTTCTGGAAGAAGCAACTGACATAAGCTAAAACTTAGAGCACAAATAGGAGACATTAGTCATAGAAGAATGAAAAGGGAAACCAAAGCGAGGGACAGCGGGGGCAAAGGCATGAAGGCCCATAGCACATGTTTAGTGAGCTACAAAAGATTCCTGTGGTGCCCACTAGGATAATTTGGAGGTAGTGAGCAGGACACAAAGCTGGAAAACATCGTAAGATCATGAAGGACCTCGTGTGCTCAAGAAATTAAACATGTTCATGAAAGCTATTGAGAGCCATTAAGGAATAAATCAGAAAGAGACATAACCAAATTTGCATCTCAGTAGATAACTCTGGCTGACTTACAGAGAATGGACTATAAAATTTTGTCACCCACAGTGAATGCTCCTACTTTATAATCCAGTGCACAGACACAGAAATAGAGCTTAAAAAAATAGTTTCACGAAACAAAACTTAGTTATACTATATGGAACGCACTGATATTTTCTTATCTATTTTATGGTTTTAAATTCTGGTCTTGACCTAATAAATTGATTTCATCACCCTCTAATGGGATGTTACCAGTAGTTTGAAAAACTCTTGATAAGAAGAAACAGACTGGAGTCAAGAAGATCAGATAGGACGTTATAATTCAAGCAGAAAGAGATATGGACTAAGACAACATAATTAAAAGGATCTGATAACTTTTACCTTATTATTAAAGTCCTCTTTAGTCCACTTGCTGTAACCTAGTTAAGTAAACTTGGCAGTGAGTGTTATTGCACTTTTCAGATAGTCATCATCTGAGTGTCGGCCATGTTTCATGCCGTGCAAAGAGCTTTACACACACGTTAACTCTAATTCTTACTGCAACACCACAGGGTAGATATCGTTATCTCCATTTTACAGACAGAAATACCAAAGCTCAGGGAATTTAAGTAGATCTGCCAAGGTCACACAGACAGAAATTAGCAGACAAATGCATAAGCCAGTCTATTTAGCATTAGTAAAGTCATATGAGCTACTATGCAATAGTCTATTGAATGAATTGATCACAATGCCTCTTGATGATTATTTAACTTATTTCCAGTTTTTTGGTATTATACACAGTGCTGCGATGCACATCTTTTGGCCCATGTGTATGAGTTCTTTTGGAGTGGGATTTCTGGATCGTAAGGTAGAGTTATGCTATAGATACATATTTACCATGTTACCAATTTTATTTATATTTATATTTTATCATGTTATCAATTCCATTTTATTTGATGGTCCCAACATGAATGTCCCTGGATTTGGCTAGGCCTTCCTTTTCTGCATCTGTGGAAATGCTCATATGATTTTTGTAATGTTGCTATATTAACACAATGGATTTTTAGTGTTTTTTCTAATATGAAACCTACTTATTCTATTCATTCATACCTCTTTTTAATGTATCAGTGGAATCTGTTTACTAGCATTTAATTTTTTAAGACCCTTGTATCAATATTTGTAAGACTAGTCTCTTGGTCCTTTTCTGATATAATTTGTGTCAGTTTGAGGGATCACTGTAATAGCAACTTCATAACTCTAACTTTTCTTCTTTTTATAATCTGGAATAATGTAGGTAATATTACAATAATTAAAGGCTTAGTTGAATTCTCCCATGAAACTATCTGGGGATGGTTCTCTTTTATGGGAGCATATGGGGGGGACCAAAAAACCAGAATTTATTTATAAAACATTGTGTAGTTATTCTTACATGTCTGAACTTCAGTCATCTTCAAAGAAGTCTCCATGTGATGCAATATACCCATCGAGATGCTTTTTGCACTACTCAAAACCATTTTTGAATTTGTCAATTTTGATGCCTTTCAATGCTTCTGCTATTTTCTGTTTCGCCTCTTCCACGTGGGCAAAATGTTTCCCTTTGAGGATGTTTTTCATACGAGGAAACAAACAAAAAAGTCATTCAGGGCGGGTGAATAGGGAGGGTGGAACATGGGGGCCATGCTGTTTTTGGTCAAAAACTGCTAAACACTCCGTGGAGTATGGTCATGTGTGCTCATAAATCATCTATAATGAAGAGGGCAAAAACGTTAAAAGAATCTCAAAAAAAAATTTCACTGTAGCCAAATGCAGTTCTCACAACACTAGCTAGTACACTGATGCAGATGGGTTCCTAGAACACTTTCTTGGTGGGGGAAGCCTGTACTACCCTCCAAAAAATAATTCCAGCTTTTTGGGAGGGTTTTCTCATATTTAGTCAATTTCTTTATTTTTCTCAGGTCATTTGTCTATGTAGACTGTCTATCCTGAGGTCAATCTTGGTAATTTGCCTTTTTTTTTTTTTTTTGAGTTGGAGTCTCACTCTGTTGCCCAGACCGGAGTGCAGTGGTCGGTCACTCCCGGCCACCGCAGCCTCGACCTACTGGGCTCCGGCGATCCTTCTACCTCAGCCTTCTGAGTAGCCGCAATTACAGGCGCGCGCTACCACGCCTGGCTGATTTTTGATTTATTGTAGAGATGAGGTCTCGCCAAGTTGCCCAGGCGGGTCTCGAACCCGCGGGCTCAAGCAATCCACTCACCTCAGCCTCCCCAGGCACGGGATTACAGGCAGAGCCACTGAGCCCGGCTTGCATTTCTTTCTATAAATATATCTACCTTATTTGGGCTTTCAAAATTAATCCCATAGAGTTGTGCTAAATAGTCACTTAAAATTATTTTTTTTCTGTTTTTATGGTTATTTCTCTTTTGTCTTTCCTAATTGTGCATATTTATAATTTCTCAACTTTTAAAAAATTAAGCTAGCTAGTGGCTTATCTATTTTATTGTTTTGTTTTTCGAATACACAGATTTTCTGACCAAAAATAAACAGTGGGAAAAGGGCACCCTATTCAATAAATGGTGCTGGGAAAATTGGATAGTTGCATACAGAAGAATGAAACCAAACCCCTATCTCTTACCATCTACAAAAGTTAACTCCAAATAGATAAAAGAATTAAAGGATCTGGTAAAGACTTGAAATTATAGGAATTCAAGAAGACAACCTAGGAACAACTCTTCTGGATATTAGCTTAGGCAAAGATTTATGACTAAGATCCCAAATGCAACAAACCAAATATAGGGAAATGAGAGTTCATTAAACTAAAAAGCTTCTGCACAGCAGCAGAGTTAACAGACAACCCACAGAATGGGAGAAAATATTTGTAAATTATGCCTCCAACAAAAGACTAATATCCACAATTTACAAGGAACTTCACAAGGAATAAAACAAACAATCCCATTAAGAGGTGGACAAAGAACATGAATAGACATTTCTCAAAAGAAGACATTTATGTGGCCAATAAACATTATAAAATGTTCAACATCACTAATTACTAGATAAATGCGAATTGAAACCACGAGTTACCATTGCATGTCAGAAAAGTCATTATTAAAAAGTCAAAAAACAACAGATGTTGGTAAGTATGCAGAAAAAAAGGACCATTTACACACTGTTGGTGGGAATGTAAATTAGGACAACCTCTATGGAAAACAATATGGTGATTTCTCAAAGAACAAAAATAGAACAATCATTTGACCCAACAATCTCACTATTTGGATATCTGCCCAAAGGAAAAGAAATCATTATATCAAAAAGACACCTGCATTCATATGCTTATCACAGTACTATTCACAATAGCAAAGTCATGGAATCAACCTAAATGTCCATCAATGAAAGAATGGATAAAGAAAATGTGGTATTTATACACCATGGAATACTATGCAGCCATAAAAACCAAAATCATGTATTTTGCAGTCCCATGGATGGAGCCAGAGGCCATTATCTTAAGTGCAATAACCCAGAAACAGAAAACCAAATGCTGCATTTTCTCACTTATAAGTGAAAGCTAAACAATGGGTACACATGGACATAGAGACGGAAATAATAAACACTAGAAACTCCAAAATGGGGAGGGCAGAAGGAGACTGAGGGTTGAAAAATTACCTATTGGGTGCAAAGCTCACTGTGTGGGTAATGGGTACACATGAAGACCAATCACACCATTATGCGGTATATTCATTTTAAAAATATGCAGAAGTACTACCTGAACCTATAATAAAATAAAATAAAATACTACAAAAAAATTATGGTTTTTATGTTTATAGTATTTCTGTTTTCTAACTTGTCAATTTATGTTTTTATTTTTTTAATTCTTTTCTTTTATTTTGGGTCTTAATATCTGTTTAAATAAGGCTTTAAAATTATTTTTCATTTTTTAGCCTTACAGATGTAGGCTTTAATGCCATAAATGTCTAGGTATTAGAATGTTTGTGAGTTTTTTTAATTATTAATTTCTATTTTTATTGCAATACGGTGAGAAATGGCTCTGCATGATATCTAAACTTTGGAATTTATGAATTTGTATGGCTTACATGTTTCAGACACAGTAAATAAAAGTTTATATATATTTGATCATGTAGCTGTATATAATCAATTTTATTATATTGAAGACACATTCATATGTATTCTTAGATACATAATTACACACACATATATGAAATCTGTTTGACAACATTCTTTAGGTTTTCTATATCAGGAGACAGCAAATTACGGTCTGTGGGCCAGACACCAGTTTTTATAAATAAATTTTTTTTTAAATGGCCATACCTATTTATTTGTACATTGCCTCTGGTTGCTTTTACACCATGATATCAGAGTTGAGTAGATACGACAGGGATTATATAGCCTACAAAATCTGAAATATTTACTATCAGGTCTTTTATAGAAAACATTTGCTGACCACATTCTGCATCATCACTAATTTTTAGTCTAATTAATTTCTTTTGCATTTTAAAAATTAGAAAATGTTCTAGTATTATTGAACTTCTGTTCATTTTTCCTTTAATCTTCTATGGTATGAAAAATGCTTCTATGTTTTAAATATCAATAACTGTGACGTTTTCATTAGGAGTTTTAGCATTTACCTTTATAAAGTATCTATCTCTTTTCTTAATTTTCAGTTTGAATTCTGTCTAATCAGATTTCAACATTTTGGCAGCTGTTTTCTTTTCAATTTGAAGTTTTTGATATATCTTTGACAATTAATTTATTTTCAACAATTCTAATCTCTTTGCTTTGGGTGTACTTCATATAAAAATATAAGGGTTGGATATTGCTTTGTTTACCAATCAGAAAAATGGTTCAACTAACTTCATCTTATTTTTTGTTATGATCAATAGTTTGGCTTCACTTCATATTATTTTGTTATTTACTATAACAGAGTCCCCAACCCCTGGGCCATGATCTGGTATCGATCCATGGCCTGTTAGCAACTGGGCAGCACAGCCAGAAGTGAGCTGTGGGTGAGTAGAGCTCTGTCTTCTGTCAGATCAGTGAGGCATTAGATTCTCATGGAAGCACGATCCCGGCCACTGCAGCCTCGACCTGCTAGGCTCCGGCGATCCTTCCGCCTTAGCCTTCCAAGTAGCTAGAATTACAGGCATGCGCTACCATGCCCGGCTGATTTTTTGATTTATTGTAGAGACAAAGTCTCGCTGCCCAGGTGGGTCTCGAACCCGTGGGCTCAGGCAATCCACTCACCTCAGCCTCCCAAAGGTGCAGGATTACAGGCTGAGCCACCGAGCCTGGCTCTCTGTGCAATTTTTAACCAGAAAGTCATTTTGACCAGATATAAAGACTTTGACTCACATTTTCTTTTTTTAAGTATTTCCAATATGTTATTCCAGTCTTCTGGGATATAGCATTACCATAAAAAAAGCTTGATGTCATCCTTCTTTTCTTGATAAATGTTTGGTCTTTTTGCCTAATTTTCAATTTATTTTTGTTCTTATTGAAAGCCCAGTACTTTAACTGCAATATGACTTGCTCTCTACGTTTTTTAAATAGCATATTTCTATGTCAAGTTTTCATATAAATAGTGAGCTCTTTCAGTACATATTTATGACTTGCTTTAATTTCAAAAATATTTTCTTAAATTACAGTTTAGTATTTTGTTCCTATTGTTTTGGTTTTCTTATTCAGGAATTCCTATTATATGCATGTTGTGCCTGTTTTGCCTATCTTCTGTATCTTTCACTTTGAAAAAAAACTCTTCCTACATTTTTCTTTTTTATCTTTTTATTTATTTTCAGATGTCATTTGTTGTGTTTATTATTTTTTTGTTCAAATTAGTCTTTATTTCTTACTAATTCTTTCCTGACTTCTACCATCGCACGCCTAAGTTGTTTTATTCTTATGTTTTTTCATGCCACCTATCGTTTTCTTAATTTTCAGCTCATTTAAAACTGTTAAGCTTTCAGGTTATATGTTTACTTGTTTTATGGGCATGTCTTTCTGGCTTCATTATAGTCTATAAAGACAATAGTATGGTCTTGTTTTCTCTCTCTTATAATAACTTTACATGGAATCAACTTAGTTGGGGTTTTTCTTTAATTATAGGGTAGATGGAAACAGTCTTTGGTACAGCAATGCTAATCTAGAACTCTGCCTTGTGGTTTTAGAGAAATGTTAACAACTATAGCCCCTTATTTTTCTGACAATCTTCTGATTTCCCCCCCCCTCACCTTTATGTAAGCTTTTACTTTTTGCTTCCACTCTTACTGTTCTAATTTGTATTATATTCTTGTTGGTTTCGCATTAAGTTGTGTTTCATTTTGAAAGTTCATGAGACTGTTCTGACCCTATTAGACCTTATCATATCCCTTATACCCATCTTTAAATTGGTATACATAGAAACATTTCTCAATTTTAGCTGTTCTTAAGTTGGACGATATTACCCTCCAGTAAGTACTTGGTGACTATTTTGAAGTACTTTTGTTTTTTTCTTCCTTCTGCTTGCTCATTAAGATTTTGTAATGTCACGATTCAGTCTTATCTTCTCTAATTTATGGGTCTTGTAATACTTTATTTCCTATTACTGTAGATATTGTCTTTTCTTTCTTCTCCAGAGTAACTATCCTAGTTGTTAGTCAGCTGGGAAAAAAAAAAAAAACTCTAGGAGCTAATAACATAGAAAAAAATGAAAGCCAGAATGATAAGTCTATGAAGTGATAACATAGTGACCTTGGTAGGATATTAATCCCAGATATGGTACCAAATATTTTGGAATAACAATTAAAAAAACACATGTAGACACAGGAGTTGTGTCCTTGGAAACTATTTCTATAGAGGCCTCTGGATAGATTAATTTTGTTTTTAAAAAGGGAGAGGAAAACTCAAAAATTGTATCACTTCCACATTTTCCCAAAATCCTTTTCTAACTTTTTAAAGCGAACTTTAAAAGGCTTATCTAAGCCGGGCTCAGTGGCTTAGCCTGTAATCCCGCACCTTTGGGAGGCTGAGGTGAGTGGATTGCCTGAGCCCGTGGGTTCGAGACCCGCCTGGGCCGCAAGACCTCATCTCTACAATAAATCAAAAAATCAGCCGGGCATGGTAGCGCATGCCTGTAATTCCGACTACTTGGAAGGCTGAAGCAGAAGGATGGCCAGAGCCCAGCAGGTCGAGTCTGCGGTGGCCAGGAGCAGCCACTGCACTCCAGTCTGGGTGACAGAGTGAGACTCCAACTCAAAAAAAAAAGGCTTATCTAGTGCCATTGGCTTGCTAGACTCTGGTATGGTCAGGTGCTATTTGACCTATGGCTGTCACCATGCTTCCTGGTTTTGGCCACCTCCTCCATCTTGGAGAGGTGAATCTTCTCTCTCTGTCTCTCTCATTTACTTTTAAATAAACAAAATTTTCTAACCTAAAAATAGAAAACTTATCTACAATTACAATCATCACTTGAAATTTTAAGATTTTATACTATCCCTTTTCCAGAAATCGTTACTGAATCACTATTACATTCCTTTTTCTCTTTTTTAAAAAATGAATCTATCCAGTGATCTCCATAGAAATAGGTTCCAAGGATACAACTCTTGCGTCTACATATGTTTCTTAATTGTCATTTCTAAATGTTTGGTCCTGTATCTTATACTAAAATTCTACCAAGGTCACTGTGTCATCAACTCATAGACTTACCATTCTAGCTTTAAATTTTTTTCCATGTTATTAGTTCTTAGAAATTTTTTTCAAAGATTTTTTAATCTTTTAAAAATATGAATTCTATCTTAAAGTTTCTCTGTTTGCAGTGAGCAGGATGCCTCAGAGACGTGATCTTTTATGTTGCTGGAACCAGAGGACTAGCTCTTTGTTTTGAAAAACATATGCATCATATATACTCAAGGAAGACAATTCAGTGCCCTATTAATAATGTACTTGAGCATTTTGTGACTATTTTTATAGAATTTCTTCTTGATTCTTCCATGTGGAATTGCTCTATGCATATTTCAAATTTTGGCATACATTTTCAAACTGCTCATCAAAGAAGATTTTGTGCATGAAAGATCTATATATGTTCATTCTCAACCTAGCACTACTACTCTGCGAGTTGAAAAACTCAATAAGCACATAGTATTTCCTGTTGCAGAATAAGAGTAAGTCAATAATCAGCCCATGAGCAGGTCCAAGATTTTCTTCAAAAACCAATTGGAGGATCTGCTCCAGTTCCTGACGGACGAAAAACTGTTTACTTTCAAAATTAGAAATCACAAGCCAAGGCTACAATAGTTTTAACTTGCAAAAATGTTATGTTCATATCAGCAAACACCTACTTGGCAAGATATCACCTCCATTCAACTTTAACTTTCCAAACTTCTCTGTTCAGTTTATGGGTGGGTTCTCTTCACTCCTGTCATGCTCTGAACCTTGCTGCTTGTATTGCTGTTTAGAAAACGAGTCATATTTTCTTTAAGAGAGAGGAAGAAAATATAAAGCAAAATAGTGAAGATCAAAGAAGAAGAGGACTAACTCTTAAGACTATGAAAAGGTATAAGTAACTAGCAGGTTAAAACATTTTAGAGGGAAAATAAAATAAGGGTCAAAAATAAAGCTAAGATAAAGGATAATCATTCACATATTCACATCACAATACCACAATAAAGGAAAGGATGACAGCAGAAGTTACTAATACTAAATAAAGTAAAAATAAATTTAAAAGAGGAAAAAAAGGGGAAAATTTAAATGTCAATAAGGCTTTACGGTAATGCAAATAGAACATATCAAGGGATTTAAAAATTGGAACTTAGAGACACAAGTAAACTAGACGTTTAAAATTACTATATAGCCTATAAATAGCAAAGATATATCTTAAAATATTTAGTTTTTGATTGTTAAAACAGAAGAACAAGAAAATAAAAGAGAAGAAAAAATGTTAATGTCTCACTGAATGCAGGCTTCCCCAAGCAGAGTCTCTCACCGCAGAACATGAAGACATGAAGCCCTAAGGAACGTCTTAAAATTCTTGCTATCCTTCTGATGCAGACTGCTTTAAAACAACCATCAGAATAATCTCTTGTTAGACAAAGGGGCCTCCCTTCTCTGGCTTCAGCTTAAAGGTAATAAAGTGGTAGGAGTCCTCTGATATGCGATACTCATCTCCATCTTCCCGCTCTTTTTTTTCAAATGTAATGAGTATAAATCTCAATCCACACTCTTACGTAAGTGAGACATTATAACTTTCTTTCTATAACTAAACTAAATTTCCATTTTAAATTTTCATGGTGCCAGATGACAACGGTTTAATTTCTGTTTAGCACTGAGTCTAAGTTCTAAACAATTGGCCCTATGAAGGCAGGGTAGAATGTGCAGCATTCTTCCGGTTCTTTGTGTCTCATGTCTACACGGATAGTCACAGAACCATTCATGATCCTTTCGGGTACTCAGTCTGATCCCTGCAGAACTGTATACAATCCCCTTTGCTGTTTGTTTGACCTTTTTAAGATCGGATCTTCTACTACTTCGGAAGATTCTCTACCTCAGGGTAAGGGGGCCATTCTGGGGTTTCTGTGCAGAAGTAGTCTTCCAGGGGGTTATTGGAATACAGCCAAAATGGATTTCAAGCACTCTTCTAGTGTCTCCCCAATCCATTTGTGTTTCATTACCTCTGAGGGTATGCCATGAAACAGTGTGGACCCTCTTCCAGAATGAAGAGTCTCTCTTCTCCTTAGCCCAAGGAAAGATTTTCTGTTTTCCAAAGAAAGCTCCATTCGCCCCAAGCCCATGCCACCTTTTTTCCTTAGAACATGGATCTTGGGAATTTTAAACCAAGAAGGCATCCAGGAAACAATGAGATACAACTACCTATCAAATTGAAAGATAGGAGATAAAATAGGAAACATTTAAGGAAAGAAAAACACTGGATAAGAATTTCAGAAATGCATTATCATACATTCCTTTCTCTTGCTGTGTCTTATTCAACTCCAAAATGTTTTAAACAAATTCAAAATATTGGTTTTTATTTTGTTTTTTAGATTTTTTTTAGAAATATGTTTTTCTCTTTTAATTTATAATATTATTTTTGAACTAAAATGCAAGCATGTTAAACTTAATAGAATGTTTAATTATTAACCTTCTTGGCTAAATAAGTGAGTTTCTAAGTTACAGTTTGACGGTTGACTTTGTAAGTGTTTAATTTTTTGAAAAATCTTATAATCTTGATGAAAATGTCATTTTCATTATCTCCCTTTGATATTAAAATAGTCTTAAAATTTAGAACTTTCTTTTTATCTTGAATTGAGACCAGCTTTAGGGTCATGATGAGAGGAAGGGGCGGGGACTCTTTAACTTTGGTAACAAGTCTACAGATGTGGAATCAAAGCTTGCATCTATAAGATAATTCCCAACAATATCATATTGTTTAGTTTATGCCTCTCATTTTTTCTCTCACATCTTGTGAAAGGGAAAAGATCTAGGTGTTACTGACAACCAATTAAGAGGCTTTTGTGTGAAATTTCCTCAGAAGAGCTGGCCAAGGGGGCTTGAAATACATCTTTTGATGTAGTTTCAGAAGGCAGTGGCCACGCTACTTAAAAACTAACCACATTTTACTTGAAACCTTTATTCCCCATATCACTCTTGACTTTTTTTTTCCATGTTAACAATCCAGAGCTCTATAACATGTACATATTTCTGATTATTCTAATTTAAATATTCAACAAAAATTTACAAAGACATATAGTTTATGATATCTACTTTTGTTTCAGGATAACTTCACACAAATTACCCTAGTAAGAGATATATAAATATCCTATACCAAATAGGTGATTCTAACAGAAAAAGACAAAGTGAGCATTTAGGTTTCTACGTCACCTTATTTCTACAAGTCATCCCCAATTTTCCCAATTAAGCTTTACATACAAAATGACTGCTAATTGCTTCACTAAAATGACTTCATTAAATTTTCCCATGCCATTCCTTGAACACAGAATCTATACATTAAATGAAGCTTCTAATTATACATTCTCTTTGGCAATAGAATAAAAAGAAAGCCCATAATCATTTCATAGAGAATATAATCAAGTTAACTAAATAAGAAAAAAATCATAAAGACCGAGGAAGTATCAGGAAGTTTATTTTTTTAAAAGAGGATTTGAAAGATAAAAGTAAACAACGAGGCTTCCAAAAATGCAGGTTTTTTACTGCATGTTTACCAAAGTGGGTTAAAATACATCCATTCCAATCAGAAATAGCCAATTATGTAAATGTGTACTCTGAACTTAGCATGCTAACTGAAGCCGTGAGAAAGAATGAGCAGATGGAGAGACCCTTGGGAAAGCTGGTGTAAATAAAGTCTCCTGAAGCAGAAAGGATCCTTTCACCCAAGGGAAACATCCAAGATTTTCCCTGAAACAATTTTCTCTTTGTGCACTTAGCTACTTTCATAAAGAGCTCGATAATGAGTTGGGTCAATCAGGATAGTTAACTTCCAAAATGATGTTCAGCTCTGCTGTTAATAATTTAGTGTGGCTGATCACTTTGGAGGAAAAAATGGTTCTCCTTTTAGAAGACCAGAGTTTACCAACATCTTTTCTCTCTGAATTCAGCAATCAAACTGACTTCATGGAGAGTGTGGTAGAGAATTCAACCACTTTCCCATGGGCCGGCCACAGCAGTTGGGTGGTCATATCATGGCGTTCATTGGGAAATGGTCATGATGGTGATCATGTATCCTACTGCTAACATCCACACCATTATCCACTATGGAGGAGAAGAAAATAAAAGAGGTGGGTGAAATTTTACTTATATTTTTCATGAATAACTTTTATCCTGTAGCATTCCCTCCCCCAGCCCTCTCCTTGTCTTTCCATACTCACTATGAATAACATCTCTGACACGTCTTTATCATGCCCTTTACGAGCAAAAAAGTAAACTTGGTGGGTAATTTTTCTTGTATTTCTCCCTGGTCATTGAGAATATTGAAGGAAAGACTTACCTATCAGAAATGAAAGCATTCTATAAAGCTATGGCAAACAAAAGACTATCCTGGGCATAGGAATAGACGAATAAGTTAATGGAATAAAGAGAGTGGAGAGAAAAAACCCCTGGTATAAACTGGAGTTTAATATATGACTAAGGTGATATTTCAAACAGTGGGAAAAGGTGGTTCTTTCATAACTGGAACTTGAATAACTGGTTGCCCATCTGGAAGAAAATTAAGTTGCACCTTTAATTCACACCAGATGTAAAAATAAATTTCAGATGGATAGAAGATCTACATGTAAAAATTAAAACAATAAAAATCTTTCAAAAATGTTACATGTATCCTAGAGGCAGGGAAGATTTACCAATTCTGGGATTCCACCCCTCCGCCCCCACACACAAAGCATAGATATATTTAAATATTTAAAATTAGAAAAAAAATTGAGGAAAAAAACCACATTGGGAAAAATATTTGCAGCATATCTGACAGAAAAAAAGGTTAATATCTCCATTATATGAATAACTCTTATAAATTAACAGCAAAAAGGAAAGCAGTCCAATGGATGTTGGGATAATAGATATAAAAAGTCAATTGAATATAATATAAAAAATATTCAACCGGGCTCGGTGGCTCAACCTGTAATCCTGCGCCTTGGGAGGCTGAGGTGAGTGGATTGCCTGAGCCCACGGGTTCGAGACCCGCCTGGGCAACTTGGTGAGACCTCATCTCTACAATAAATCAAAATGAGCTTGGTGTGGTAGCGCGCGCCTGTAGTTCCAGCTACTTGGAAGGCTGAGGCGGAAGGATCGCCGGAGCCCGGCAGGTCGAGGCTGCGGTGGCCGGGAGCGGCCACTGCACTCCAGTCTGGGTGACAGAGTGAGACTCCAACTCAAAAAAAAAAAAATTCAATTCTATGAAAGCAATATATAATATACATCTATTAGGATAACAAAAATAAAGAGTCATAATATCTTTTTTTCAGGAGTACAGGAAAAATTCAAATATATTGCTTGCGAAAATGTGTATTGTTAGAGTGCTATTTGAAAAGTAATCTGGCAATATCTATGAAATTGGAAATATATGTGCCATTAGGCACACAAATTTCACTCCTATGAATTATCTATAGAAATAATAGCACTGATACGTAAAAGGATATATTTACAAAGTGTTTAAATAGTAAGTTTAGCAAAAAAATAGATATAAAGCGCTTATCAAAAAAAGGAATTTTTGAGCTTACATGTCATTGCATCTGTAAAATGTATTTGATATCATTAAAGAGAATGTACTAGATTGTGTGAATTAATTTGGAGTGATTTCTTCTGTTTATGGTTCATTAAAGAAATAAAAATTTCAAGAAACTTATGTGATATGACCCTTTCTTTATAATTGAAAAAAATACTGTGTGTTATTTATTATCTGTCTTTTTTTCCCTTAAAAAATAACCATATTATTGACATAATTCACCCTTTCAAAGTCTACAATTCAGCATGTCATTATTTTAATATTCATTTTTAAATCTTCATGGAAAACTATCAACAGAAGCCATAGGCACAGAAAGGCTTTCTATCCAACCAAGGATATCACAGACATAAAAGGATTGTAACCTGAGAGTATAGGTACATTGGAGGGAAGAAACACTGGACATCTTGGTTACTGGTGACATGCAGAAGCATTCTTGATGAAAAAGGTCAAGAACAGGATAATTCAAATACATATCTCCTGGAGTTTCTTGTTGCTTAACTTGAATGAAACTTCTTTTTCCCGATTATTCCCCCATCACCAAAGCAAACAGTATTAAGAAGAAGATATCATGGCTCAAAATGTGATTGCTATCTCATTCTAAAAAGTTTTTCTACCCTCTGGCATCCTCTATTTTCACTGACAACTCTATCCCCAATGGACATATGTATTTAAAAACAGAACAGATAATAGTGACACATGACACAGTTTCAGAGGTACCAATTCTATTCACCTAGACTTGTGTAGGGAGGTAATTCTGACTTCAAGAGGTTTAAATATTGAAAATACTTCAGCAAATATTAAACTGATCATTTTTACTTTCCCTGTTGGAGGATATTACACTGCAATTTCTCATTCTGAAGGTAAAGGTTATTAAGAAATATTACCCCATTTATGGCAGGGATGGTATTTAACATCTTAGGAAGATTTGGGGGCTTTAAAAAACCAGGCTTTGTGGAAAGAGAGGCTTAATTCCTTTGTTCTGCTCTTTTAGCATGTGGAGAGAAATCTGAGAGGCCCAGCTAATTGATGTCTTCTGTCTTCTGTGGGAAAAATGGTTCCCCAAGTAGCCTCATTCAAGAGTTAACTAGAGTAAAGAGGAAGAAAGAGGTAAAGAGACATCCCACTCCTTAATCTCTTTCCTGGGGAAGTAAGGGGACACCTAGGTGGGAAGGGGCAGCAATAAGACAATTTCTTCTGACTGCCCCTCTCTAGGCTTTGATCCCAAGGAAGGGAGGCATGAGAAGGAACAGAGAAGTCAAGTGGTTCTAGCCTGGCTGCCTAGCAAGGTCTTTATGAAGGTGCTGCCTCTCAGGCTTTCAGACGTCCCCTGAGATGGACCCCAACAAAATAAGCATAGTGGTCAGGTGAAAGAGAATCCCCAAGCTTTGTTCCTGAGCTGATCTACCCCTGGGTAGCTACAGGCTGAATTGGGTGATAATGGGCCTGCTAGGGACCTTACCAGGACCTGGCAAGATGACCTTACAAAGGTAGAGGGAGGTTGAGGCAAAAATGGGAGACTTCACCCCCTGGGAGCCCTAAGGGGAGGCCAAATCAGCAAGAAGGAGGTGGTAGAAGCTCCATGGAAACACTCTAAGCAAAAGAAGAGACCAAACGCTTATCTGCTGCAGAATGTAGAGCTGGTGAGATCAGCACCCCCCAGCGGTCAAGTATGGTGCCTAGAAGACCTGCCACTACACATAAGCGTGGGCCACAAGCTAGAGGCCCATTTCCCCCCAAAGCCCCACACAATCAGAGACTGTTGAAAAGAGAGCAACAGCGAGAAAGAGCCTTTGGAAAGACTGAGCATATCTATTCAAAAGAAACCTTATACTACCTGAAGGGAATGTTTCAATGATTGGACTAAAAGTAAAACATGAAACTAGATTGGATGTTGAATTCATTTTTGTTTTCCTTCTGAGCAACCAGTGATGGCACAAGAAATGCCAGCTAACAAAATTTTCTGTAAAACCAAGTAGAGGTGCCAGGGACATGTTCTCTTGATCACACTGTTGGATCCATGCCACCTCCTCTTGTTCTCTGCTCATGGCCACAGTCCCTGTGAACCTCAGAAAAATCTCTGCCTGCAAGGCTGTGGTCCCTGGTCTGTTTCTGGACTTACAGGGGCATGCCACAGAAGGGGCTGCAGTGCTCACACGTGTCTTTCTAACCCACAGGTAAACCTAAAGATGTCAATGTCAACTGTATCTGAAATGCATATTTTTCTTAGTTCACTCCCCAGAGAATTTCAGGTCCAGAAAAAGACACTTCTAAAAAATGTGCTTCAGGAAGCAATGAGCTGTATAGTTTAAAACAGCATGTAAATAGAAACCCCTCTCCCCATGCCTGTTACTTGGTCTTTTCCCAGCCTGTTTCCACTTTTCCTTGGTTAGGCTTTGGATCTTGGCTATACTAGGATGTTCTTTTTTTTTTTTAATTTCCTTTTATTTTAAACCACAGTAACTCACACAGAAGCCAAACCCCTTAACTAAAGAATAATTTATGACAGAGCAGCTAGCGTTTTAAACAAAATAGTTTTGGGGAAGGAGGAAAAAAGCCAGGAGGTCAGGAGTTGATTCCTGAGTACGGTATGCTGGCGGCTTCCTCTTCAGGGCTGGCCTGCTGGGATTATCACATTACGGGAAGAGCCCGTGCCAAGGCCAGGAACAATGCCGCCCGGCTCCTATTCATTCCTTCCATGGACTCAGCAAAGCCTGCATAGTCTGCAGACCAGCGTGGCTCTGAGCTCTAAAGACGCTGGCCCTGCTAAAGGGCTTGTTTTTCACCAGTGGGAGAGGTATTGAAACGTAAGAGGTTCCTTTGCCTCAGTGAAGAGAGGCCGTGTTGCTTGAATAAGTGATGCTTAAGCACATCGTGTGGTTCAAGCGAAGACAACAGGCCTCACGGACAAAGGCGCTAAGTGGTGCTTAGCAAGACAAGGCCCAACTGGCAATACTAAAGGATGACTCATTACGGACATCCTACACACATGCTTGACTTCTCAAATCACACGCAGGAGCTGCAGATCGTGACATCGAGTCCCACAAGGTCCGAAGGGACCTTGTCAGTCAGTGAGGTTCAAGGCCAAGGCCTGACCCAGGTGTGAGCAACACAAAACTGGCATCCACCTCTGAGCGTGGAACCAGCAAAGCCCCGGGAAAGAACTGGGATGGGGCTTCCAGACCTACAGAGCAGATGTCACTGGAGGTAAAGGTTATGCCAGAACTGGTGAAAACTGTTTCCCCTTTTTCTACTATAGGGAAAGTTTAAGATTCTCTGTAGAAAAATGAGATAATTCAACCCCCTGGGAGATTGGCGGGGAGTGGAGGAACACATCGTGTCCAGACACCAGCTTGACCATAGTGGTTGGTTTGGGAGTCTTCAGGTGAAGAGAACTGCTTCCCTGACATGTTACTCACGTGTATCAGTCCATTTTGTGTGGCTATAAAGGAATACCTGAGGGTGAGTAATTTATGAATAAAAGAGGTTGATTTTGACTCACAGCTCCTGGTTCTGCATGGCGCTAGGATCTGCTGGTGAAGCCTCAGAAAACTTTTACTCATGGGGGGAGGTGAAGGGGGGACAGATGTGCCACATGGCAAGAAAAGGAGCAGGAGAGACGGGAGGTGTCAGGCTCTTAAACAACCAGCTCTCATGTGAACTAATAGAGTTGGAACTCACTCATGACTGGGGACAAAGACATCAGCTCATTCATGTAGGATCCACCCTCATGGCCTAAGCACCTCCTAGGTCCCACCTCCACCGTTGGGGATCACATTTCAGCATGAAATTCGGAGAGGACAGGTATCCAACTTTACCACCAAGTCGTAGTGATGACCCTTCCTCCTCCTGTCTTTGTAGGATCGCTGACCCGACACGATTGTTCATGTCAGTACAACAGTGCCACTAGCCGGTGCTGCCCGCAGAGAGCCTTGCTGTGCTGATTGCAGGATCCTGTGTGCCCATGGCAAACCTGGGATCTTTGTACTTAGGGAGTTGCTGTCATCAATGAATGGTCTCCTTTGGGGTTAACTGGGTTGGCAGAGTGAACAAGCTCATGAAAACTTTTGTGGTGTGGTAAAACGTAGTTTTTTGGGGCAAGGAATCAACTACATGAGTACTTCAGTTAATCCACCAAATATAATCCAGCAGCAGTTCCCAAATGGTTTATTAAGAGTACATATTTTACATTTGAAGGGACAATCTTCTCTCTCTCTCTCTCTCTCTCTCTCTCTCTCTCTTTTTGAGTTGGAGTCTCACTCTGTCGCTCGGGTTGGAGTGCAATGGCACGCTCCCGGCCACCGCAGCCTCGACCTGCTGGACTCCTGCAATCCTTCCGCCTCAGCCTTCCAAGTAGCCAGAACTACAGGAGCACGCTACCACACCCGGCTAGTTTTTGATTTATTGTAGAGACAAGGTCTCGCCAAGTTGCCTGGGTGGGTCTCGAACCCGCAGGCTCTGGCAGTCCACTCGCCTCAGCCTCCCAGAGTGCTGGGATTACAGGCTGAGCCACCGAGCCTGGCTGACAGACAATCTTCTCTTAGAACACCCTGAGGTCTACCAATAATCATACAAAACTTTCCATATCATATATGCTATTTATTATGACTATAACCGTATAACATTTAATAACTTTTCCCGGATAAAGAAGATTAACTTAATCCACTCATTTTCCATTGAACAACTTTTCAGTTTCAATAGGGAAAGAAAAGCAAAATGAAAATGAAATTTTTTTAAGAGAATTAATATAGCTAAAAAAATATGCCCTTCTCAACCGGTAATGATAGGGTCTGGCTCCGACAGCTGATATGGTTTCCAACATTATAGGATTCTGCTGATGAACATGCCTCACTGAAGGTCTAACCGTTCATTTTCTAAACTGTACTCTTTTAAACTTGACAAGTTTGTTTGGTTACAGAATTACAACCTCTTCTGAACGTCTTCCTTCTGAAAGTTTTGTTCTCCCTTAAAGGGATATTATCTCTGAGTTGCACAACTTTTTCAAGTCGGATGTAATGTCCTTCAAATCCCCGTCCATCCCCACTTACTAATTTTTACATCTGCATGATGGATGGTGAGGGCCAATTTTACCAGGAAAGGGTATTGCCATTGATTCAATTTACAAGAGAAGCAAAGGGAAGATGATATCAGAGCAGATCTGACCTGGGCTTTGCGTTTTGGTATTGGTCTTCTGCTCCCTCCATTTTTCTTATAAAAGGTAAGATGAGACACAAACCCAATGGCTGCAGACTCAAATTCCTGACACTTGATTGTTTATGCTTACCAGACAGAGAGGACCTCACCGAGGAGCTACATTCAACCCCTTATTGATCTACACAGAAATCGATACAAAGAATCCATCCTCTAGGACAAGGGAGGACAAGATTGTTATAAAATATATTATTACATAGCAAACATTTACTAGAAAATATGTCATTCTTATTATCATATCTAGAATATTCACGCATCCCAAAGCACAATCCAAATACGGAAACCTCAATAGAGATTTTGACTTCTGTTCAAATGAACACAACTTTAGAAGGGAAAGGCCTTCCTCCTTCCATAAAGCAGAAGAAAGAAACAAGGTGAAGAATAATAAAAGAAACAGCGTCCTAAAGTGTATCTATTAATACTGCCTATTTGATTAGTATTTGACACTGATCTTTAATGTTGAGCTTCAGATTTTTTACCTATCTCTTATTGTGAAAAATTCTTTTGCCATAAAGAAAACAATTACTTAACTCTCTTTTCTCTGTCTTGCCTGTTCATTGTTTTTGCTGAAAATAAGTAGGTTCCAAACTTTCATGGACCTTTCAGTCATGTTACTCTCCCAAGATTCTTAACCTGGAGTCCACTTGGATGGGGAAAAAAATTGCACTCTATTTTTAATTTCTAACAAAATTTAGTATTCCTTTCAATGGTGAATAAAGACCAAAACAAGAGAGAAAGAATGAAAGTAACAACACACAATTAAAGGTATTTGTGATTTTGTCAACAATATATAACAATTTTTATGTCATGTTATAGCAGTATGTACAAATGAATTATTTATGCTTATCACTGTGTTGAAATTCAGTAATTTTTAAAATAAAAACCCACTGGTAAATGTTCTTAGTGTATTCATAAGGAAGCAAATGTAGCACTTGGAACATACTCCAGGATCAATCACATTCTCGGATATAAATCAAGCATGAACAATTTCCACAAGATCAAAATAATGCCATGCATCTTCTCAGATAACAGCGAAATAAAAATAAATATTGCCACCAGTAAAATTCCCCCAAACACACAAAGATATGGACAGTAAACAACATGCTGTTGAATGACTTCTGGGTCAACACAGAAATCAAGACAAATAAAATGATTCCTAGAAACATAAAAAACAAACAAATAAAAACCATTTATTATCAGAATCTATGGGATGCCATGAAAGCAGTGTTAAGAGGAAGATTCATAATATTGCACACATACATCAAGAAAACAGAAAGATCACACACACAAAAAAAACACCCTAATGTCCCACCGAAGGAAGCAGGAAAGAAAAGATTTCCAAAATGCTAGCTTCAGCAGAAGAATCCAAATAGCCAAGACAAAATCACAATTGCAGGATACAGAAGACAAAAATATCATAGGTTCAACAAGACAAAAAGCCACTCTGGCCAGATTGACTAAAAGAGAGAGAGAGAGAGAGAGAGAGAGAGAGAGAGAGGAGAGAGAGATTTAAATAAACACAATTAGAAATGCTAAAGGTGAAGTCACAACTGACCCTGAAGAAATTCATAAAGATTACTCTGAACACCTGTATGCAAATAAACTTGAAAACCTAAAGGAAATAGAGGACTTTCTGACATCACATAACCTCCCAAGGTTAAAACAAGAAGAAATTGAAACTCTAAACAGACCGATATCAATCCAGAAAATTGACTCAGTCACAAGAAATCTCTCCACCAAAAAAAGCTCCAGACTAGATGGCTTCCCAGCTGAATTCTATAAGATATTCAAAGAGAAGCTGATACCAATCTCATTGAAAGTATTCCAGGCATTGAGAACATTGGACTTCTTCCCAACTCATTTTATGAAACTAACATCTTACTGATACCCAAACCTGGCAAAGATCAAAGAAAGAGAATTACAGGTCAATCTCCTTGAACATAGATGCAAAAATTCTCAACAAGATTCTAGCAAATCGGATTCAACAACACATCTGAAGGATCATCTACCATGAACAGGTAGACTTCTTTCCTGGGATGCAGGGCTGGTTCAACATTCCCAAGGGCATAAACATAATTCAGTGCATTAAAATATGTAAAAACCAAGAACCACATGATTATATCACTAGATGCAGAAAAGCATTTGACAAAATCCAGCATTCCTTCTTGATAAAAATCCTTGAGACAGAGAAGGAACATTCCTCAAAATGGTAAGAGCTATCTGTGATAAGCCCACAGCCAACATTTTGTTTAATGGGCAGAAGTTGGAAACATTCCCATAAAAACAGGAACAAGATAAGGATATCCACTCTCACCCCTCCTTTTCAACATGAAGGAGGGGAGAGAAGTCCTAGCTGGAAGAGGGGAGAGAAGTCCTAGCTGGAAGTCCTAGCCAGAGCAATCAGGCAAGAGAAGGAAATCAGGGGTATCCATGTAGGAAAAGAGGAAGTTAAGCTAGCTTTCTTTGCAGATGATATAATTCCATACCTTGAAAATCCAAGGGAGCCTGTCAAAAGCCTCCTCACACTGGCAAATGACTTTGGTGAGATTTCAAGGTACAAAATCAATGTGCAAAACACAGTTGTATTTCATACACCAGCAAGAAGCAGGAAGAGAACAAAATAAAAGGAAAAATTCCATTCACAATAACCTCCCCAAAAATGAAATACCCTGGCATCCACCTCACCACAGGAGTGAAAGACCTTTACAACAAGAACTACAAAACACTGCTCAAAGAAATCAAAGATGACACATGAAAAAACATTCCTTGCTCATGGATTGGAAGACTCAATGCTGTCCAGATGTCCATCCTGCCCAAGACAATCTAGAGATTTAATGTAATATCCATCAAATCATAAACATCATTCTTCTCAGACCTGGTAATGAGTACAGAAACTCATACTGAAACAAAAAAGAGCACAAATAGCCAAAACAATCCTCAGCAAAAAGAACAAAGTGGGAGATATCACACTTCCAGATTTTAATCTTTATTACATGGCTACAGTAACCAAAAAAGCTTGGTATTGGTACACGGATAGGTACACAGACCAAGAGAATATGACAGAGATTTGGGAAGCAAAAATATTCTTGCTCAACCAACTCATCTTCAACAAAGCCATCAATAACAACCACTAAGGAAAAGAGACCATATTTAGCAAATGGTTCTGGAAAAACTGACTGACCACACACAAAAGAATGAAACTGGACCCTTACCTATCCCCATAAACAAAAATCAACTCCAAATGGGTCAAAGACCTAAACGTTAAACATCAAACTATAAGAATTCTAGAAGAAAACATAGGAAACACCCTTCTGTACATTAAGGTAGGCCAAGAATTGTTGACCAAGTCCTCAAAAGTGAATGCCATAAAAGCTAAGCTAGATAAGTGGGACCTTATCAAACTGAAAACCTTTTGCCCAATGAAAGACATCATTAGGAGAATAACAAGACAACCCACAGAAAGGGGAAAATATTTGCAAATTATGCATCTGACAAAGGCCAAACATCCAGGAGCTACAAGGAGCTCAAATGAAGTAAAAGGGAAAAAAGCAAACAACTCCATTAAAAAGTGGGCAAAGAACATGAGCAGGGGCTTCTCAAAAGAAAACATACAAGCTGTCAACAGCACATGAAAATATGCCTAGCCTCACTAATCATCAGAGAAATGCAAATCAAAACTACATGAGATACTACCTAACTCCAATAAGGATGGCTATCACTAATAAGTCAAAAAACAACAGATGCTGGTACAGATATGGTGAAAGTGAACTCTTCTATACTGTTGGTGGGCGTGCAAGTTAGTTCAACTTCTATGGAAAGCAGTGTGGTGATTGTTAAAAGAACTAAAAATTGATCTTCCATATGATTCAGCAATCCCTCTCCTGGAAATATACCCGGAGTATAATAAATCATTCTGCCAAAAGACACCTGCACACGCGGGTTTGTTACTGCACTATTCACGCTAGTAAAAACATGGAACCAACCTTACTGCCCACTGAAAGAGGCCTGGATAAAGAAAATGTGGTACATATACGTGATGAAGGATCACACAGCCATAAAGTATAAAATCATGGACTTTGCAGCAAACTGGATGGAGCTGGAGACCACCATCCTAAGTTATTTGTCACAACAACAGATAGCTGAATACTGCATGTTCTCACTCATAGGTGAGCCCTGAACAAAAGTCACATGAGCACAAGGGAGAATCAGCAGTCACTGGGCACCGCTAGGGGAGGGAAGACAGGAGGGTGGGGAACATGTGACAACACAAAGAGTACCTGGCCCACTACTAGGGGGAGTGAGGGCCAGTTGGAAGCCCAAACTACACCTGCATGCCCCCTACTTATATAGTTAATCCTCACTTCTACCCCACATCTCTATGATAAAATTAAAAAATAAGCAAATGTATTACTATACTACAGATTTTAAAAAATACCTTGGTGACTGCATGTCAAAACAACGTTTGTATTTCACTTATATTTTTTTCTGAAAAATAAAATGAATAACATTCTGAAAAGGAGTCTATAGGCATTGCCAGACTGCTTAAGGAGACTGGCGCACACACACAAAATACTCAAAAGTTGCATACATGATTGGTGGTACAGTCCAGGTGACACATCAAGAAAGATTTAAAGGAACCAGGTAAAAATATGCCATACATAATGAGCAATATTGGCAATGCATGAAGGAGAAACACAGGGATGTGTACCATGTATTTCTTACTCTCAATTCTAATACATTTGGGTAATGTTTACATATTTGTGAGGGGAAATTAGCTGAAGCAGTCATCATAAGCAAATGGCAACTGCTTTTTGGCACCACTAACTAATGCCTAACTTTCTACAGGCAAAATTTATGTGACGTATTCCATCGTACAGATCGTTGTAAAACCCTACAATATGCTTCTTTCTTCTGAGGTCAATCCAGGACAACAATCTGAAACAAATACTTTCTCTCCTTTCATAGAAATGTTTCTTGCTTTTTAAAAATCTCACTTAAGGTCTCATTAATATTGCACTGCTTTTGGATCAGCCGTCACTTATATCTATAGCTTTGTGCTGTCAGTAATTGTAGATTCATAGTTCTTTCAAATGTAAAACTCTCTCATAAATGCATCTCAAAAATCCCTGTAGTTGAAAATTCACTTATTAAAACACTCCCTCGGCAGCAGATTGACCGTTGGCCATGAGGCCTGGAATGGAGGACTTCGCATTCCCAGTGAGTGACTCGGGGAAAATGCAGGCTGTTGAAGTAGTTAGTGGCCTTTGTACATTGAAAGCATGGTGTTACATTTCCTCACCCAGTGGAGGCCCTTTTTGAAGCCGGACTCGGTGGCTCAGCCTGTAATCCCGCACCTTTGGGAGGCTGAGGTGAGTGGATTGCTTGAGTCCGCGGGTTCAAGACCCGCCTGGGCAACTTGGCAAGACCTCATCTCTACAATAAATAAAAAAATCAGCCGGGCGTGGTAGCACGCCTGTAGTTCCAGCTACTCGGAAGGCTGAGGCGGAAGGATCACCGGAGCCGGCAGGTGAGGCTGCGGTGGCCAGGAGCGGCCACTGCACTCCAGTCTGGGCGACGGAGCGAGACTCCGACTCAGAAAAAAAAAAAAGTGTGTGGGCCTTTAAAAACGTGATATACAAACAAAGAAAGGAACAAACTGGGAGTGGCCCATTTTAGAGGGGACTGTCAGGAGTTCAGAGGTGGGTCAGCAAGAAACTTGATAGCCAAGGATAAATTACTGGTGAAATTTATGGCAGTAAGTCCTCCTCCTACTGTCTTTTACTATATTCTTCTCTCACTCCCTACTTTTTCCTTCACCTCTCTCCACTTTTCTCCTAATTTTCCAAATCCTCTCTGTCTTTCCTTTTCTTTTCTCCATTTTTTTCTCCTCTTTCTCTTCTGTTTGTGTGTGTGTGTGTGTGAGAGAGAGAGAGAGAGAGAGAGAGAGAGAGAGTTTTAGCTCTTCTCTTCATCTCTTATTTTGTTCTTTTTAACCTCAATATGTGTTCTTCCTCCCCCTCCCAGAAACTCCCTAAAGAAATTTCACTTTTGTAAAGGGAAGTAGATCAAAGGTCCAAGGGCTTACTGTTTGCATCATACAGCGTTGTCCTTTCTTTGACCTTCCACCCATCCATGTCTCTATTTTGAAAATGTGTCTCTTATAAATAGTATATATTTGGGTCATACGAATGAGTACATCTATGTATATGTATGTTTCAGTCCATTCTGACAAACTCTTTTAATTGAAGTGCCAACTCAATTTGCATAAAATGCAATTACAGATACAGTTGTGATTCGTTCTACCATCTTTTTGTTTTTTACTTGTCTAATATGTTCTTTGATCTTTTATTCTTCTCTTCCTTACTTCTTTTGAATTAAGCAAATATTTCTATGATTCATTGTATTTCCCCATGGACTTTTTAGCTGCATCTTTTTGTATTAATTTAGTGGTTACACTAGAGGTTAAAATGTGCACTTACAATTTATTATAGTTTCCCTTGAATATTGCACCATACCACAAACATTATTTTTGCCATTTCCTTTGCCTTTTGTTATTTGTCATATATTTTACCTCTACATATGCTATAAATCCCATGATACATTGTTGTTTTGTTGTTTGCTTTTTTAAAAATGGACTTTTATGTTTACCCACATATGAGAGGGATCCAAAAAAACTAGAATCCTTTTTTTTTGGAGGGTGGGCCCGTTGTAGTATAGCCTTTCCCGCTAGGTACGTGTTCTGGAAACCCATTGGCATCAGTGTACCAGCTAGCATTGTTGTAAGAGACGGCATTGAGCGTCAGTGAATTCTTCTTTCTTCTTTTGAGATTCTTTCAACGCATTTGCCCATTTCATGATGGGTGATTTACACAAGCAACCTGCCCCCGCTGCACTGAGTGTTCAGTTTTTTTACTCAAAGCAGCATGATCCTCATTTTCCAACCTCCTTATTCACCCCATCTCCCCCTGAATGACTTTTGTTTGTTTGTTTCTTTGGATGAAAAAAGTCCTCAAAGGCAGTGGTCCCCAACCTTTTTGGCATCAGGGACCAGTTTCTTGGAAGACAATTTTTCCACAGATGAGAGAGGGAAATTATCTGGCATTAAATTCTCATAAGCAAAGTACATCCTAGATCCCTTCCATGCACAGTTCACCATTCCTATGAGACTCAAATGCCCACTGTAACCTGAGGAGACAGAGCTCAACTCTTTGCATGCTCACCTCCTGCTGTGTGGCTCGGTTCCTAACAAACCACAGACAGATATTGGTTCATAGCCCAGAGGGTGAGGACCTCTGCTCAAAGGGAAACATTTTGCCAACGTGGAAGAGGTGAAACAAACAAACAAACAAACAAAAAAGGGCAGAATCAATAAAAGGCATCAAAATAGTGATTTCAAAACTTTTGAGCAGTGGAAAAAATGTCTCGATAGTTGTGTTGCATCAAACGAAGAGTACTTTGAGGGTGACTGAAGTTTAAATATGTAAAAATAAATACACATTTTTTATAAATAAATTCTGGTTGTTTTTTTTTGAGGTCTCCACTCATATATATCCTTTCCTGTACTCTTCCTTTCTCCCTGAAGATCTGTGCTTCCATATAGGCTAATTTCCTTTCATTTGAAGATCTTCTTTTAGTATTCTTGTCAGGTAGACCTATGGACAATCTTGGCTTTCAATTGTCTTAGGAATACGCATATATATTTATGATATAAGGGGTGCATGTGCAGGTTTCTTACATGGGTATATTGTGTGATGGTGAGGTTTGGGCTTCTATTAAACCCACCACCCAAATGGTTGGCATGGTACCCAACTGGTAGTTTGTTTTTTTTTTGTTTTTGTTTTTGTTTTTTTTTTGAGTTGGACTCTCACTCTCACTCTGTCGCCCAGACTGGAGTGCAGTCCAGCAGCCTCGACCTGCTGGGCTCCGGCGATCCTTCCACCTCAGCCTTCCGAGTAGCTGGAACTACAGGCGTGCACTATCACACCCGGCTAATTTTTTTTTTTGATTTATTGTAGAGATGAGGTCTCACCAAGTTGCCCGGGTGGGTCTCGAACCCTCAACTGGTAGTTTTTAAACGCTTGCTCTCCTCCCACTTTTAGGAGTCCCATGTTCATTATCTCCATCCTTAATCCCATGTATGCCCAGTGCTTAGCTCCCACTTATACGTGTGAATATGTGCCATTTTATTTTCTGTTTCTTTGATAATTTGCTTAAACTAATGGTCTCTAGCTGCATCCATGTGGATACAAAAGACATGATTTCCTTGTTTTTTATGGCTGCATGGTATATATGTACCATATTTTCCGTATCCAGCCCATCACTGATTGATATCGCCTTTGGTTCCATGTTTTTGCTATCCAGAATAGTACTGCAATAAATATACAAGTGCAGGTGTCTTTTGGGTAGAATGATTTGTGTTCCTTTAAGTATATATCCAGTAGTGGCACTGCTGGGTTGAATGGTAGATCTATTTTTAGTTTCTTTGAGAAATCTTCAAATTGCTTTCCTCAGGTACTGGACTCGTTTCCACTCCCCCTAACAGTGTATGAGTATTCCTTTTTTTTTTTTTTTGCAACCTCACCAACAAAGGATATCGTTACTTGATATGGAATACTGAAGGATAGATGTTTGAAGTCAGGTTCTCTGGAAAAGAGACTCTAAGATGGAGATTAGTGTGTACAAAAGTTTCTCTCTCCAGATCAGCACCTTTGGTAGGATGAAGAAATAAAGATCGGGCAGAAGAAGTTATGCTGCAATGCAATCATGATGTCAGAGCAAAGGCTACAGTTGTTTCCATGGGGTGCCCTGAAGCTGGAATTTCCCAGTAAAGTTGTCCTCAACTGGGATACAAGGAAATGGCAGCTATACTCCAGGATCACCAAACTTTGGAAAGAGTTGTTTCCACTGGCTTCCTCCTCCCTGAATTCCTGTGATCTGGCTTCAGACTATGTTCCACTGGAAACGCTCTAGCCAAGGTCAAAGGCAAAAATCTACGTCTGAACCCACTCAATGCAGAAAAGAAATTTGGTGGTAGCTATACAAATTTAAAATATTTGTATTCATTGACCCAGAAGTTCCACTTTTAGGAATATGTTTAATGGAAAAAGTTGCAAACAAGCAAAGATTACACACACAAACACACACACACACATACATCCTTTGCAGTTTGTTTATAATAGTAAAACATTGGAAACAACTTAAATGTCCATCAATAGAAGATTGGTTACATAAAAAAATGTTATTTAATAAAAGCACAGTAAATATTTTCTGACTGAGTGGCTGAAAGAATAAACAGTTGCCATGACATCTACCCTCTAGACTTGGGGCTTTGATGATCTCCCGAGATATTTTTATTAAATTTGAAAATAAAATCCCACTTTTATTATTTCTATTGAAATAAGTTGGGTGTTTACTAAAGGAAATTTCTTAGGATAATTAGGGGAAAACAGAATCAATTAGAAATGGAAGTAGATACGTAATAGAGTACAGATTTCTTACCCTAAACTAAAACTTAAGTCTGCCGACAAATTTGCTAATCTGGCAGTTTACTGGATCCAGATGCCTCTCTTTACCTCTATTTCTAACAGGATTGTGCTCCCAAAACTCTCAATTCTGAGTATCTATATATTTATCTCTGAGCTAATTAGAGAGGCAGAAGTCTATCTTTGTGTGTGTGTGCGTGTGCGTGTGTGTGTGTGTGTGTGTGTTTATAGATATGTAACAGGTAGCAAGTAAATATTTGCTGAAGCAACAATGGGGGGGACACCCCAAAAGTCCTCTTCTTCAGTCCTTTGTCAGTGTCCCAGCCTCTATTATTATGTCCTGCCTCCTGCATGAGGACACGGAATGTGAGTGAGAAGCACATTTTAAATAAACACAGGCTGTTAGGGCATTAAATTTGCCCTTGCTGGTGGGGAGAGTGAATCGCTCCCACCTCTCCAAGACCACCAGATTTCTAAAAGATAGTTCTGCCACCTGAACCCCATTCTTTTCTACCCCAATCCTGTATTATAGCTGATATAAATCATTTCATCCTTATATATTCAAATTGCCATTCCCCAGTCATTATGTTTCTGCAAATAGTAAGTTCCTTGCAGAGTCATGCATTTGATATGGATTTAATTCCAAAAGTGTGGTCAAAATATGCTGAATTTTCTTTTTTAAAAATTGGCAGCTTTATTAAGATGTAATTCACATTCAATTGTTGCAAAGATTTAAGGTGTACAACTTGATAAGTTTTGACATTATCAAACACCATAATACATTACAAAAAAGTGTGCTTCTCTGTAATTCATTCCTACATAGAAAGATATACAGAAAATTCTGCTTTCAAAAAAGTGCATTTATAGTCACATAAAATGTCCGAAGAGATCACACTAAGATGTAAATGAAGATAATCTGGGATGGAGAGGGTATCATGTACAAGTTATTAGGAAATGTTGAGTATATTACAATGTGGAGCTGTGTCTACAGAGGCAGAATGAAAGAGACAATTGAGGCCATTTACTAGATATTTTGGGCAAATGGAAACAAGATAATTAAGATAATTTGATTAAAAATTTAAGTTTATGTGGGACCTAAACATTAATCACATTAGCACAAGGGAGGGATCGGCAGTCGCTGAATACTGTCAGGGAAGGAAGGGAGACAGGCAGGAGCATAACAATACAAAGGGGACCTGGTTCTTTTTGTCTTTTTGGGATTTTTTTTGAGTTGGAGTCTTGCTCTGTCGCCCAGCCTGGAGTGCAGCGGCCACTCCCGGCCACCGCAGCCTCGACCCGCGGGCTCCGGCGATCCTTCCGCCTCAGCCTTCGGAGTAGCCGGAACTACAGGCGCGCGCTACCACACCCAGCTAATTTTTTGATTGATTGTAGAGATGAGGTCTCACCAAGTTACCCAGGCGGGTCTCGAACCCATGGCTCAGGCAATCCACTCACCTCAGGTACCTGGTTCTAAACCAGGGGAAGTGAGGGCCAGATGGAGGCCTAAACTCATCTGCATGCAACCTGCTTGAGTAGTTAGTCCTGACTTGTCCCCCCCATCTCTAAAATAAAATGAATTTTTAAAATAATTACATGTTCGAATTTTTAAAACCATCTGCTTTCTTTTAAATTTGATAATATAACTCTTAATTTTCTAAAGAAAATTAGATTGCTAAGATTTTTCATCGACACACATTGATTGTACATATCTATGGGGTACAGCGTGATGTGTTCGTGCTTGTAAGCAGGTGCAGCAATCAGATTAGCATAGGTGGCATATCCATTACCTCAGACATTTATAATTTATTTGCGGTGAGAACATTCAAAATTCTTCTAGCTACTTAGAAATATACAACATACTATTGCAATATATTATTGTGATTTATTACTCATTTACAGTAATACACGATAAATATAATGTATAGTAATTGACAATATATTATTTGTAATTATAGTCACTCTACTGTACAAGTACACTAGGACTCATTTCTTCTGTCTAACTTTCTACCTATTGATCAACCTCTTTCCATCTCCTACACCCCCTTACCCTTCCCAGTCTTTGGTATTCTATCCTCTACCTCTGTGAGATCAGTTCTTTTAGATTCTACATATGGGTGAGATCATGTGGTACTCATCTTTCTGTGTCTAGCTTATTTCACTTAACAGCATGTCCTGCAGAATCATCCGTGTTGCTGCAAATGACAAGCTTTCTTTTTCTGACTGAATAGTACTCCATTATGTAAATATACCACTTTTTCTTATCCAGTCATCCACTGATAGACACTTAGGTTGGCTTGATATCTTGGCTATTATGAAAAGTGCTGCAGTAAACATGAGAGTGCAGATATCTCTTTGACGTACTGATTTCATCTCCTTTGGATATATAACCAGTAGTGGGGTTGCAGGATCTTATAGTAGCTCTATTTTCAATTTTTTGAGAAAACTCCATACTGTTTTCTATAGTGGTTTTACTAATTTACAGTCATATCAACAGTGTATAAGAATTCTGCTTTCTCCACATCCTCACCAGCATTTGTTGATTTTTTGTCTTATTGAAAATTATCATTCTAAGGTGAGATGATATATCATTGTGATTTTTATTTGCATTTCCCTGATGATGATATTGAGCATTTTTCACATATTTGTTGACAATTTGTGTCTTCTTTTAAGAAATGTCTGTTCAATCTGTGTCTTCTTTTAAGAAATGTCTGCTCATATTTTTGCCTTTTAATAAATTGTAGTTTTTGGTATTGAGTTATTTGAGTTTCTTATACATTTGAAATATTAACCTTTTATCAGATGCACACCTTGAAAATATTTTCTCCCATTCCATAAGTTGTCTCTTCATTCTGTTGGTTGTTCCCTTTGCTGTTCAGAAGTATTTTAGTTTGATGTAATCCTATCTGTGTTTTTTGCTTTTATTGCCTATGCTTCTGAGGCCTTGTCCAAAAAAATCCTTGCCCAGACCAAGGTCACGAAGCATTTTCTCTATGTTTTTTCTAGTAGTTTCATGGTTTCAGGGCTTATGTTTAAGTCTTTGATCCATTTTGATTTGGTTTTTGTGAGTGATGAGAGATAAGAATCTAGTTTCATTCTTCTGCATATTCTTCTGCATTTTTTCCAGCACGATTTATTGGAGACTTATTTTTCCCCCCAGCATGTATTTTTGGTGTCTTTTTCAAAAATCAGTTGGCTGTAAGTGTGTGGATTTAATTCTGCACTTTCTAGTCTGTTCTGTTGGTCTATGTACCATGTTTTTTGGGTTACTATAGCTTTTCAATATGTTTAGAAGTAAGGCATTGTGATGCTTTCAGCTTTGCTAATTTAGTTCAAATTTTATTTGGGTATCTGGAGTATTTTGTGGTTCTATACAAATTTTAGAATGTGTTTTCTATATCTGTGAAGACTGTCAAAGTTATTTTGATAGGAATTGTATTGCATCTGTAGTATGCACATTTAAAAAATAGTACCTCTTCTAATCCATGAAACATAGCTATCTTTTTATTTATTTGCGCCTTCTTCAACTTCTTTCATCAATGTTTTGTAGTTTTTACTGTAGAAATTTTATCATCTTGGTTAAATGTATTCTTAAATAAACCTAATTTATATTTTTGAAAATTTCAAATATACTTAATGAGCATAAATATATACATGATGACTATAAAGATAATCATCACAATATTTATCACATTATCTCTTAATGATAGTCACTGAGATGTTAATTTTTTCTTTAGTAAATATTTGGAGTTTTTTCTATAAATAGCATTATTTATTTTCATAATAAAAGAGAAAATTTAAAGTTTTAACTAACTGAGGCATTTAGCAAAGTACTGATAGAAAGTGTATATTCATAAACATGCATTTCAGTAAGGCAAAGCAGGAGGGTTCACAGTGGAAAATGGAAACTCTATTATTCAATTATGAAGCAGCTAAATTAGAACGAAGCAACTTTCTTTGTAAGTAAGTAAGCATGGAGAAGGAAAGAAAAAGTCAATGGAAAATCTGTGAACCCAAAGACCTCAATAATTTCAAAGCCAACCTAGCATACTGCTGACTGAGTCAATTCTTTTAGTAATTCAATTAGGTTCATTTAGTTACAAATATTTAGAGTACTGAAAGAAAATCTTCAGAATTGACAGGTCTGTTTACCTCATAGGAGTTAAGGGAACAGACCTTTTCATAGTTTTCCTGAAGGCAATTAGGCTTTCTTGAGAATCAGATGCCCAAGGTATCTAGACCAGAACAAATCTGGTCTTTAAGCTCCCAGGCATAATCTTATTTTGTCTATTGCATCTTTTATTGCTGAAATATTTGAGACAGAATTCTGGGTATTTTCTAAACAAACTGGCAAAATTAACCAAATTCTCTGGTTGTGCATTGGTGAGAAATACTTGCAATAACTCTCTCATGACACACCCTCAGTTTCAAAACCTATTTAGAACTTGATGACATTCAGACTGAACCAATTTGTTTCTTCTCACACTTTGCCCCAGTATGTGATAAAATGTGGCTAAGAGAAATGGCTCATGTAACCCCTGGATGAATGCAAACTATTTTGTCATGTGGTCACTGGAAAGTTGTTTTAAATTTAGAGTATATTTCAGAGAGTAATGATTAGAAAAAGCTCTACACACACAACAGGACTTTATCTTATTCCCCTCGAACAGTAGTTTTCAAACTATGGTCCCCGTTAGAAATATAAATTTCAAACGGGCATTAATTTCTAGTTTCTACCGCTGTTAGAAATGCAGATCCTCGGGCTTCACTCTACTACTAAATCAGAAACTCTGGGGCTAGGGCACAACAATCAATGACTTGAGCCTTCCAGATGATTCCAGTGAATGCTCAAGTATGAAAATGACTGCTCTAGATGATGTTCGATGCAGACAGAATGACATGATAGACAACGTTTATAGGAAGAATTTTCTTCCATGATGAATTTGTGGAAACTTTGCAGCATTTTAAAAATCATTTGTTGTCTTTGAAATGAGAGAATTCGGATATTTATCATAATTCTTTTGATGAAGAAACAACACGGTGGCATTTCAGAAGCAAAAACTCTATGCCAGTGTGTTCCTGTATAACACAGAGCTTGATGAAGATAGCAAAATTGTATTAAAGAGAATCTTGGTCTTGTTTAGCTTTCATTTCACAGGGTCACCTAAGTATCCCTATATGCCCTGTGGTGTATAATTATTAAGTTGAGTTCATGCTAACACCAAAGTCCTGAAAACTTGGAACCCACCATCACTAATATAATAATTTTCTATCATTGCCATTCAGTTCAAAAAGTACAGTAAAATATTATCTCCTCTAGCAACTCAGAAATAAGTTATAGGATAGAGGTAAAGAATTTGGGGGCATGCACTGGAAATCTGCATATAGTAGAAATCTTCAGATTGTCATTTTAGCTGTAGTGAGTCCACACCGCGCAGCCAGGATGCTTTTTGTAAATAGAATCAGAGTATACACTTTGATGGAAAGGAATAAAATTTGACAAGAAGCCAGATGGCTCATGCCTGTTAACCTAGCACTTTGGGAGGTGGAAGTGAGAGGATTGACTGAGCCCACAGGTTTGAGACCAGCCTGGGCCATATGGCGCGACCTCGTCTCTTCAATAAGTCAAAATATTAGCCAGGCATGGTGGCGCACACCTGTAGTTTCAGCTATTTGGAAGACTGAAGCCAAAGAATTGCCTGAGCTCAGCAGGTTGTAGCTGCAGTGGCGGTGAGCATGCCACTGCACTCCAGTCTGGGTGACAGAGTGAGACTCTGACTCAAAAAAAATGACAAGAGACTTGTGTCCATTTATAATTATACAGGAAAAATATATCAGTGAAGATGGTGAATAAAACCACTTTTGCTTTAGGGTAACTTACGGAATCTTTAGAAAATCTTGAACACATTTTCTTTTTAATCTTTGAAGAAGAGCATTCCAGTTATATACAGCAGTTATTTATTCATTTTGCTCATACCTCTTCAATTTGGATAAGACTCTGTTGGGATAGCTCATCCCAGCTCCACATGGCATCAACCTAGCAAGGCCAAAAACTGGGGGCTGGAGTGAGTGAAGACTCAGTTAATTACATACCTGTTGTTGATCCTAGTTGTTAGTTAAGAATTTAGATGCCGCCGGGCTCTGTGGCTCAGCCTGTAATCCCACGCCTTTGGGAGGCTGAGGTGAGTGGATTGCCTGAGCCCGCGGGTTCGAGACCCGCCTGGGCAGCGAGACCTCATCTCTACAATAAGTCAAAAAATCAGCCAGGCGTGGTAGCACATGCCTGTAATTCCAGCTACTTGGAAGGCTGAGGCGGAAGGATCGCTGGAGCCCAGCGGGTCGAGGTTGCGGTGGCCGGGAGCGGCCACTGCACTCCAGTCTGGGCAACACAGTGAGACTCCAACTCAAAAAAAAAAATATGAATTTAGATGCCAAACACTTACCCGTCATCTTCACATGGCCTGGACTTCCAAGACTGAGCATCTTGAGGGAGATTCCGAATGGAAGCCATGTTACTTCTTGCAGCCCAGCCTCTGAAGTCAAGGCTGGCAACACTTCAACCATATACTATTGGTCAGAACATTCGTCTTCTTTCCCCGGACCAAGGGGAAGGAACATTCAGCCCAGTTTGTGATGGGTGAGCGCCAAGGGTTTAGAAGAACATGTGGGACCAGAAATTGAGCTATGACCACTTTTGGAAAATATAGTGTGCTTCAGTTCATTCCTCAAATTACAACTACTACACTCCTACCCTAGACTCCAGAGTGAGGAAACAGGTGGAATAGAAGAAAGTTCTCCCACTGATCCTTGCTCAAGCTGCAGATTCCTAAGCAAAGTGAATGTTGTTTTGTTTAAGCCATTAGAGTGGTTTGTTTTGTTATGCAGCAAGAGATAAGTGAAGCACAGATTCTCAACTCCCCCCCCCCTCGGTTGAGCACAGGTAAGAGACACAATGGCACATATTTTAAAAATATGATAGGCTGGGCTGGGCATGGTGGTTCAAGCCTATAATCCCAAGACCTTGGAAGGTCGAGGCGAGAGGATTGCCTGAGTCCAGGGGTTTGAGACCAGCCTGGGCAACTTGGTGAGATCTCATCTCTACAATAAATCAAAAAATTAGCTGGGTGTGATGGCACATGCCTGTGGTTCGGGCTACTTCAAAGGCTGAGGCGGAAGGATCACCTGAGCCCAGCAGGTCGAGGCTGCAGTGGCCGTGAGCGTGCCACTGCACTCCAGCCTGGGTGATAGAGTAAGACTCCTACTCAAAACAAAACAAAACAAAACAAAACAAAACAAAATAAGATAGGCTGATTCTCAAGCTCTAACCCATTCTTTTTTTTCCAAAAAGTATTTTTTAATACAAGTAAATTCAACTTACACATTATAACTATCTCTGGACTTATGGAGACTAATGAAAAATAAAATTCATCCTTAAGTGTGGGGAGACTAATGAAAATTTTTGTAATAATTTCTAAGAGAATGGACCTGAAAAATGTACTTTATCTCCCAATGAATAGTTCTCATCTAAAATCAAGATATGAAAATCATGTTTGCCCTGTATTCATCATGTTTCATTCTGATAACTGCTCTCTTCTTACAAGTCTAACTCTTTTGCCAGTTATAACACCACATCTATTGGCTAAATCTATTGGGCATAAGTACAATTTTCACTAAAAGCACTCAACATAGTTTTCCAATAGTCTCCATTGGCACTTTAAATTCAGTTTCTCTAAGCACTTTGTCGAATTAATTTCCTTGCTCAGGATTTCATAATTCCTTTATTGCAGTAAGGAAAAAAGCTGTGGGAAGGAAAAAAAATCTACCCAAGTTTCTGTTGATTGAAAAATTTTGTCTTCTGTTGAGTCCAGTCAACCTTGCAAAAGAGCCCCAATTATGCTGCTTCTGTTGAATCACCTTACCTGATTATCTATAAAGCCATTCCCATAATCAAAATGTTTTGTTGAGTTTTCTAACAGAAGCATAGGTTTTGATAATTCAATCATCAGAAGAGAAGGTTTCATACCATTTATTAAAAATTCTCAGCCGGGCTTGGTGGCTCAGCCTGTAATCCCGCGCCTTTGGGAGGCTGAGATGAGTGGATTGCCTGAGCCCGCGGGTTCGAGACCCGCCTGGGCAGCGAGACCTCATCTCTACAATAAATCAAAAAATCAGCCGGGCGTGGTAGCGCATGCCTGTAATTCCGGCTACTCGGAAGGCTGAGGCGGAAGCATCGCCGGAGCCCGGCAGGTCGAGGCTGCGGTGGCCGGGAGCGGCCACTGCACTCCAGTCTGGGCGACAGAGTGAGACTCCAACTCAAAAAAAAAAAAAAAAATTCTCTTGGTCTAAAAACAAAGCCCCAAACAGGCTATGATCACCTTAAAGAGAAAACCTGAAACATTCAAATAAGTTGTCTATGCAAGGTTTTAAAAACGAAGCCAAGATCTTGATCTTAACCTGCAAGGAGAACATACTTTGCACATGTGGGATGGCATAGGTCTCCAGCACTCAGGGACAGGCCGTAAATAAAGAAAATATCAAATGACAGATACATGCAAAGCCTGATTTCCCTGTCCACCCTGAACAACTAAAAGATCAGAAGGTCAATTATTGTCTCTGAAGTCTAAAACCATCAACTATGAAAACACCCATACTGAGGGATGACTTTTATTTTTCATTAGTCTCCATCAACTCGGAAGCACTGAATATTCTACTATGTAAAATGTATGTCTCTGACTTACTCAGAAATGTACAGAGTAGACTTATGTGTATATGTGTGTGTATGTGTATAGATATTTGACAATAATATATAACACAGTCTCTCAATATTTTGTGAAACAAGAGCAAGTCATCATTTGCATTCATTAATGAGCTCCCCTCTTGCATTTTAACAAAACAGGGCTTTTATAAAAAAAGGTACCACCCTTCTGTGAGGCAGACCCCTGCCAACTGCTGTTACATTTGTCATTTGAAGTGCACTTTCTACTGACCTTGATCATGACTGGGTGTCTGCTGGCTTTATCATCTATTTGTCTATAGAACTGGCCTCTTCTTCGTTACGTAACTTGGAACATCTATCCAGGTAGACAAAATAGAAGTTTAAAAAATGAACCGGGTAAAAGCTTTTGGGACTGGGCCACTGGTAGACGGAAGTCTACTCTGGCTGATGTGAGCTATCTTTTTTTTTTTCTAGGTCTCATTCCCCATTCTGGGTGGGTCAAAACTGAACTCTCCCTGCCATGCAGGCTGGCCATAGATTTAACAGCAGCGTGACTGGGACAGTTAGCCTCTTTCCCTGGCTTCTTTGAGCTCAGCGTGGGGTGCCAACCAAGCCATGGACTTGAGTGTGAGGAAATTCCCAGCGCATGAGTTCTCGGTAGAACTCCACGAAAAATCTCACTTGAAGCGTTCAGGCTTAAGTAGCTTTGAGATGAAACACAAGAAACAACAATTAAAGCATTTTATGGGCTTTATAATTTCTAACTGCAGAACAGCTATAGTTGTCAAAAATAATTACCTGTCATAGGTAGGCAGAAAGTAAATGAGAACATATTGAATGACCTCTGTATGTCTCCATGAGATATTAATTGCCTATGTTTAATTACATCTAGGTCCTATGTTTAAACAGTGGCTATTGCCCAAAGATTTGGAGCTTCTGCAAACCTTTGGGCCTCCTCTGGGGCAAAGGCCATGCCTAATTCAGTTATGTCCCTACAAGTTAGCACAGAACCTAGCAAAGTTACCCTGTAAATACTAAAAGCATAAAGTATTGTGGGCTCAGTTTTATGTATAAGCATGTATGAAAGTCATCCTAACATCCGTGTTCCTTAAACTGATGTAGTCTCCCTAGTTTTTTCAGGTGATAATTTTTTAACCAGTATTTTTGTTATCAGCTCTAGGGAAACACAAGGTCTTAGAACCCACTCAAAACATGATAGAACTGAAGTGAAACAAGCCAGGTACAGAAAGGCAAATATCACATGTTCTCACTGGTTAGTAGCTACTAAAAAATGTGTTCCCATGGAAGTAGAGAGTGGAATGGTAGATAATGGAGACTCAGAAGGGTGAGGATATGGGGGTGAAAGGAAGAAAAGAAATTGGTTAATGGGTACATTGTGTATTATTCAGAAGATGAGTAACCTACAGTTCTGACTTGACCAGTATGCAATCTATGCATGCACCAAAATTGCACGTGTACTCCATAAAATTTGTACACATAAAAAGAAAAAAATACAATTCTAAGCAAGATTTTTTAAAGATAAAAAAACTTTTGCAAATCTTGCCATTCTTAATACTATACACTAAAAAGTACAGAAAAAGGCTTTCCTTCTAGGACAGCAGAATTAAAACATAAGTCACAGCTCTTGGCCAACAGCTCTGTAGAATGAATGACTGGCAAACTTAAAGATAAAATGTCACAAACATAATGCTAGGAAGATCTATTGTTTCCTAGAAAACAGTCTTTTTAGATATATTTTACTGCAGTCCGCCCTTTCTCAAATTACAATGTCAAATAGCTATCAGTTCCCAGAGGGATCATAATGACCTTAGAGCCTAGAAAACAATCCATATCATCTATGCAACTACCGGTACATGTGGCTGGTGTTAACACAGAAAGCATGAGTGGTCGGGAAGTTCTCTTAAACAGAAATGGAGCCAAATGGGCAGGTCATGTCTTAAAGGACCAGGAGACCTAAGACCTCCTTGATCTGGGACCCAAGAGGCCTAGTAGGCAGCATAGTCTGGGGAAACAGAGGGATAGTGGAGCTGGAGAAGAGAGAATTGTTTAGCAAAGCACAGGAAGGTAAGCCCAGCATTGATCACCACATGTGAAAGCTATCTGACAAAAAGATGTTTATGTCTTTTCCAAACTATTCGAATATATGTCCTTTGTGATATGCACAAAGGAAGATTAATGTCATGAAAACTAATCACAACTTTGGCTGCCCCAGTAGCTAAGGCTAAGAGCAGTGACTAGAAAAGCTCCAGTCATCAGCATCCTCATAGAAGAAAATACTGTCGTTGCAAGAAAAGCAGTCCACTGAGAACCAGTGTGATGCAGAAAATGGCCAAAACCAAGACCAGCACCAGGACTATGATGCTATTTCTCAGTACCAGTGGGTTGAGGATTTTTCCTATTCATGGGGAAGAAATTCAAGTTAAGAAAAAAACCAATATGCATAATATGCTTATGTACATGGTCATTCATTTATAGTAAATTTGCACTTAAAAACAAAAAAGTAAACGGAATTTGTGGGAGGGGGTGAGTAGGTGTGTATCTCCTCATATCGGCTAAAGAATTTTTACTTCTTGATCTCTCCAAAGAGGGTTAATTTTTCAACTTGGACAAGTGTCTTAAATGTCTCATACATATTTTTTTCTCATAAGGCAAAGTGAATCACCTCAGAGAGACTACCCAAGCTCACGAAATGCTCAAGAACACAGCTGTTTCAAGATTTTCCATTTTTACTGCCTTGGAAATGACACAGTGCTGATTTTTTTCTGAAGATTTAAGTGCTTTCCTTTGGTCTAAATTCCTTTCAGGCCCATTTATCTCTCCCTTTTTTGGTTTGAGCACAACTAGTTGGCAGAACAGAGAAGAGCTACAAAATATTTTCAATGTATTAAAAATCGAGTATGTTTTTATTAAATACCTCTACCCATACCATAAGAACACTAGAAATACTTTTTTCTAGTATTAAAAATACTGCCTACTCTCTGAAAGAGCTAGTTTTATTCCCAAAGAATGTCTTGAGTCAACAATACCAAAGTTTTACATTTTAGAATCCTATAAAATTAGAAAAAAATAATCCAAAAAAGCTACATAGATTATTAACTTTTTTATGCTAGGTAAACAAATTAATAATTTCCCAACTACTATCCATCTTTCTATTTTTCAAAATGATTTTTAACCCTCCAAAAAAGATATAGCCTGAATACATAAACAAGGGTTAGGGTTAGAGTTAGAATTATAAAACCATACTACATTTTCCTAATTTTACTTAATTTATCATGTAAGTAAATTTAAGGCATATTGAGACTCACTGGCTTAAACTGAAGTGGGAAAAGTTTACTTGCCATTGGTGTGAGGAGGTCATTACATTGCCCTGGAAAGTTTGATTAAAAAGATATTAGAATGTGAAAAAGTCATCAGCCAGGTTAGAAAATTTAGAATCATTACCAAGTTGTAGCTTGTCTTTTCTGCTTTGTTTGCTGATATTTGCATTGGTCTTTAAAACTTCACAAACAGAGCATCTATCTTTTTTTTTAGATTGGAAAATATAGTTTATTTAGAAAGTAAATTACAGAGAGAGAAGAGAGAGGCAGAGATAGAGAGAGAAAGAGAGAGAGAGAGAAAGAGAGAGACTCATCTCTCCAAGGTAGGGGAGGGGACCAAAGCTAAGAAACATGTTAGCGGTAGACCAGAGAGCCTCTTGGACACACTAGAGTTTAGCAAAGCAATGGCCAGAGCATCTATCTTACATTGCATGGGCTAATTTGACCTAGAAGTACTCTCACACAAGTATGTACACAGATATTAATATTGGAAACCTAAAACCCCTAGATCTGTTTCCATATTTAAAACGGGACTCATATTTAATAAATAAACTTTTCAACTCATTAACAGTTGTTCTATTTCACATACTGTTGCACATTAGATGGAAGAGAACATTGAGTGCTTCACGAGATAGTTTCGGCTAAGCATGTACTGGGACGAAGTTATCATGTTGACTTGACGTACATCGTGCTTCTGCATCAATCAAGCTAGAAGGGTATAATTAAAAGAAAGATGTTCTTAAATATTAAAAATGTAAGCACGGCAAACTAGGTCGAGGAGAAGTGATTAACAGGGTTGGACAGCTTCTATCATGCAGGCATCAGGGTAAATTCCCAAGATGTCAAGTCATTAAGCAGAACTTTTACAGAGATCACTAACATTTACTTTCAGTCCCTTCTGAGAAAATTACAAAGGACCTAGGCCCCTAAAGCGATCTTAAATTGTTTTCTAACCTAAGTTACTTCTGGTTATAATCCATTTGTTCTCTCTATTGGTGCATTTGCTTGCTTTAAATAAACTAATTCTAAGTTTGTCTCCTGTTTGTGTTATTCTTGATTTGGGGTAACATTATTTGTGATATGTACAGTTAGGATTTTCCCTTTGTTCTAGGTTAGTGGTTTTTCTCATATTTATTAGAGCAAAAAATGTACTTGCTACATTCTGTTAGCCACACTTTAAAAATCAAGCCTCCTGGAAATAAAAGTCCTGGTTCTATTTACAGGGCTCTCTACTAACCCAGTACCACGAAGTGGATACCCTTCTGTTCAACTGTGTTAAGAGACATATGGTTGCCAGTGTTCATAGGGATCGGTAACACAGAATGCCAGACCTGTGGGGATCAATAACATGGAACTCCAGTACTCTGGGGATCAGTGACATGGAATACTTTACTTCTTACTCCCACCAAAAGCCCAACAAAAGACTCTAGCCAAGTAGAACAGAAAGTTAATTCTGCTTGGCTAACTTCTGCTCCCAACACAAAACAACAATAAAGAAAATATACCCAAAAAAAAAACCCAAAAGATATAGGCAGATAAAGATGCAGCTAAATTTTGCTTATATTTTAGAAATGCTAAAAACAAAGATATGGAAAATAGATACTGTGGCAAAATAACCAGAGACAAAGTAGAATGTAAGGCAAAATTATTAGTAGAGATAAGGAGAAATACTTCACAACAATAAGAGTTATGCCATCAGGAGTTTTAACAAGTATGAATTTATTTGCTATAAATGATAGAGTCTCAATATAAATGGAGTAAAAACTAACAGAATAATAAGGAGGAATTAACAAATTTGCAATATCATAGTGGAATATTTTAACAGTTCTCTATCAGACAAAAAATCTTATACTATAAAAGATTTGTTAAAACATTGACAAGACTTATATATATTTACCTTTAGGCCACAGCACCCAATAAACACAATAATTTGTTTCAGTCTCTAAGGAAATCTTGTAAAAATTGACCACATACTGGACTACAAAGCAAATCTCTAATATGTCAAATAATCTGTATAATAAAGACTATACTTGACAATATAACTCAGATGAAAATCAATAATTAAAATATAATTTACAGAGTAATCCCCTCAGGTCCCTCCCACTGTGGGAGCTTTTCTGTCATCTCAATAAATCCTGCTTTCTCAAATAAATAATAATAATAATAATTAATTAATTAAAGATAACTTATAAATATATTCAAACACCCAAAATGCACTCCTATATAACTTTTGGTTGAAGGTGAAATTAAAATGAGAGCGACAATAAACATTCTACCCAAAAGTGCAGTTGTAGTGATGTATACAAAGAAATTATTTCTTTCTAAGGACAAAGTTGCCATGAAGTAGAATTTTATAAAGAAAGATATACAAAATCCTATAGATTCAAGGAAATTAATAATGACTACTTTTAATCTTCTACACAATGGCTGATGTCCTATCAGACACAACATCATCCACTTTGTGATATGCCATTAAGCATCACTGGAATATCTTTACAAACTGTAAAAAGGTTGATGAGTGGAAGGTTTGTGCTTAAAGAGTCAGGTCAAAAACATAGAAATCAAATGGCATGGGGTAGAATTTCTGTTTTCTAGTTGTATGACTGTGGACAAGTAATTTATCTTCTTAAACCTTGGGTTCTTCATCTGAAAAATTTTATATAATAATCATCTCTGCTTTGTAAACTGTTTATGATGCCAAATTATCTGAAACATATGAAACATAGTTAGTGCCTAACAAATAATAAAGAGTTCAATAACTATGAACTAGTTTTCTTTATATATTCAATATTCATTTCATTACTTTTTTTCCTCACTCCTGCATGAGTATAAGCTCCTTGCAGAGAGAAAAAATACTTTATTTTCTTCAATTATGAGCACATAACAGCACATGACAGTGTCAAGTACACAGTTGGTGCTAAATAAATTTGTCATATTAATTAATGAAAATTTATTAATGAAGTTTAGTTAATTTTTTTCAGATCACTGGTGGAGTTAGATGTTAAAGTTATCCAACAAGTGAGAGAAATCAAGAAATATGAAGAGATTGCCAGTGACTAGTAATTATATTTGTCTGATGTTTAATTATCACTTCTCATTGAATGTTGACACTTGAAATCGAATGAAATCAATTTGTTTCATCCTCTGACCCAGGTATTCAAGTATTCACTAGGTATTAAAACTATTTCATAATAAGATATTATTATTGGGTAAAGTTGGGACCTGAGTTGGTTTTCCCATTTCAGATGTATAATGGTAAAAGGTAATATTCACTCAGATAAGACCCACAACAAAAAAGGCACAATATAAAAAAATGTAAGGGTAGGTGGAAAAATACATTTATGTAAAGGCAAACTGGTATCCTTCATATTCCCAAGGGAAAAAAATAAAATTGTATATTTTTCAGAATTGAGTATTACTACAAACTTTGAGAAAATTAAAATGTTAATTTCACTTTGATTGCAGCACATTTTTTTCTTTGAATTCATGAATTACATCTAGTAATTCTCTGCAGATTTGTTTATTTTGTTTTGTTTTGCTTCAAAAATATCTGTGCAGTTTGATTTTTTTTTTTTTTTTGAGTCAGAGTCTCACTCTGTCACCCAGACTAGAGTGTGGTGGCCGCTCCCGGCCACCGCAGCCTCGGCCTGCTGGGCTCCGGCGATCCTTCCGCCTCAGCCTCCCAAGTAGCTGGAACTACAGGTGCGCGCTACCACGCCCGGCTAATTTTTTTGATTTATTGTAGAGATGAGGTCTCACCAAGTAGTTTGATTTTTATTAAATGCCATTGCACTTTAATGTGGGATGTGGCTGGCTAAGCCCAGTAAAAGACCACAATAGATAACTAAGGATGAGTTTATTTTGCTACTGGTGCAAACACCCCTGGCATTCTTTCAGTAAAGCTGATGCTGGAGCAGAACAAGTATCCCTTTTCTTTTTTTACTGAGTTAATTTTTAGACACTAGAATGTATCAGTTAAGAATGAGAGTTTTCTCTGGAAATTTTAAATGAAAAAATAAAGAGAAAGGCAGGAAGGCAGGCAGGAGGAGGGACAGAAAGAAAAGAGGGAAAGAAAGGAAGGAGGGAGAGAGGATAGTAGGGAGACCGAAAGAAGGGGTTGCAAGAAGCAAGAAACGGAAAGATATAGCTATTTCAGTGAATTAGTCCTGCAGTCCCAAGCTGCCAGGAGTTGGGGCAAGAAACTACATAAAACTGGTTGTCTTTCCAATCCCCGGATTTAATGTTTTTCAAATTTTTGAAATTTGATTTCAATCAAAATCATGTAATACACACACACACACACACACACACACACACACACACACACACACACACACAAAGAAGACCTGCAATAAAATTTTTAAAAACTTAGTTCTAGCATACAGTGCTAGTTTCCATGACAGCACATACCCAAAATGGAGACTCGTTTTAGTGTGGGAGGCCATGGCCGTTGGCCCCTACAGGTTCACTGGAAAAGCACTGGCATGAGACGAGATTGATTCATAGGCTGAAAGGCATACAAATTTGAGAAGGCAGACACATTTTATCTAATGTGTACACAGGGGAGCCTTCCAGTTGAACTTAAATGCTATCTAGAGGTAAAGAATGGGGGCTTGGATTCTGGTAAAACAGGGAGGGGAAGAGGAATTTTACTGAAAGGCCATAGTGGTTGGGAGAATGAATGGATGGGGGAAACAGAATGACATGCAAATAATTTCTTTGGAAGTCAAATGAACTGAGAGACAGGCATTATATACGTGGTAAGGTCTGCTAAGGTGTGGTCTTATCTTGCTCTTCTTTTCTGCAATAGATAATAATGGGGAGGAAGCAGCTTCTCTGTAACTAAGCGTAGACAGGCAGGTCAGAGACATCTTGTAGTAAAAAGTCATATTTGGGGCAAATTTCCCTGTATCCCTTCATAGCTCAATGTGAAATACATAGACATGTGTCCAGGAATCTCATATGAATCAGTCTTCACCCTACCAATTCTACTTTCCATCTATCTTTGATTTTTTAGAAAGTAGTAGTGTCAGTGTTCATTTTTGATCAGTATTTTTAATTTAGTTCTCAATGACTGCCATTTATGGGTTCATTTTTTCCCTTATAAACCTCTTACAAACAACTCACCCTTCTTCATTAGTGCTTCCTCTTTCTACCACAAGAGAGTAAGATAATTCAATATTTCTTGTTGGAATATAGGATCTGCCTAGCAATCTATAGAAATACCAAACCTCTGAAACAAGTGTGTTAATTAGTTAAGATTTTGAGGGGTAGAGAATAAGATACATCATTAGCCTGGAAGTTGTACATAAAAGTTGGATTTTCAACTGTCCTTAACAATATGATTCTCACAGAAAAGCTCCAAAATTTTAACAGTGTGTACACATGTGGGAGGGAAAGATTAAAATCCACCTCTTCCCAAGAAAATTTTCAAAAACATTAATGCTTTTCTTCTGAAATATTACTGCACCCAGATGTCTCTATGCAACCCACATTTTGCCAAACTCTGTGTTTCCCAAATGAAAAACATTTATCTACCTGTGCCCCTAGGAGATCCAGCCTGCTTTAATAACCTGTCAATTGCCCTCCTAAGATAATTTTCTGGTTCCTTCTAAACTCCTGTCTCATCAAGACTAAACTCTGTACTCTTAAATACTAAAATAAGTGATGCTGTTAAATCGTCTTTCCTGGATGAAGGAATAAGATAATTAACGTATTATAAAGATCTGGGGGAAAAGAAACTACGAAGAGCTGGAGGGGAGGGGTGGAACCACTCAAAATTCTCCATAAACCACGCCCCCTTCGTGAATGCAATGAATCAAGTTAAGCCATTGATACACTCTTGGGCAAAGAACAAGGGAAAACAATCTTACACAATTCCAGTGTTTGCGCGTACAAACGACTGACGATTATATATTTAAATGCCATTTAATAGAAGAGAAAGGGAAAACCTGGAAGTAGGAGAAAAGATATTAATGGTTAAGAGAATCCTGCCCTCTTGAAATGTCCTGTTTTTGTTTCTAAAGAACACTTAATGAGATTCCTCCATTGAGGGTTTGGACTCCTCGGAACAAATTTCCCTCTTGTGTTGTTCCTTGGGATATTGCCCTATGTTGATTCAAAAAACCCTTTTAAGATTCCCCATGTACTACTAAGTGCATTTAATTCAACACACAGAAATCAATTGTGTTTCTCTTTACAAGCAGAGGACAATGGAAAGCCCGAATTTAAATACGTTGGCTTTCACCATGGCACCAAAATATAAACTACTTGGATGTAAGTCTTAAAAAGCATGATCGGGGCTACCTGTTAAAATCCACAAAATATTAATGAAAGATATCAAAGAAGACCTAAATAAGGACAAAGACATATCACGTTTATGGATTGGAAATCTTACAATAATAAAGATGTCAACTGTCCCCAAAGTGATTTATAGATACAATGTAATTCCTAGCAAAATCCCCGCAGGATTTTATGTAGGTGTATATAAGCTGACTAAAATTTATACAAAAGGGAAATGGAACTAGAATAGTTAAAACAATGTTTAAAAAAAGAACAAAGTTGTAGAAATGATACTATTCAATATTAAGACTTGTTATAAAGCTACAGTATTCGAGACAGCATGGTACTGGTAAAGAGATAGACATATAGATCAATGTGAAGAATAACAGAGGTTTCAGGAAGAGAGCCACACAAATATGGTCATTTGGTTTTGACAAAGGCATAAAAGCAATTCAGTGAGACAGGATACTTTAGATATTTTAGATATGATGTTACAATAACACCATATCATTCATTTGGTCAATAACATCATATTATCCGTTCAGTCATCCATTTGTAAAAATTGAACCTATACCTAAACTTCATACCTTACGTGCAGATTCATTCAAAATGGACAAAGCTCTAAATGCAAAATTTTAACTCTTCAAGAAGAAAACATGAGAGGAAATCTTCCTGACTGGCGATTAGGCAACGAGTCTTAGAAATGATACAAAGACCACAATCTAAAAACATAAATTGATCAGTTGAACTTCATCAAAATTAAAACTGTTGCTCTGTCAAAAACCACAGTCAAGAGAATGAAAAGACAAACTACAAGCCGAGATAAAATATTTGCAAAAGACAAAACTGACAAAGGACTTGTATTCAGAAGAGAGAAGATGCCATTGTGGGCCATAACATTGCTTAAAGCAAGAATTTTGGGGAGGGTTGTCATGGTTGTAAATTAGCATACATTAAGAGAAAAGAAAGAAACAAGACCTCAACTTGTTCTTAAGTCTTCATAAAGCTTACAAGTACATCATTCCAGCCCAGTTTTTCTAGATGTTTCTGATGCATCAGTGTCACTCTTACCTTTCACCTGGCTTGTGCTTCTTATGTCCTTTTCTTTTGTATATATTCTGCATTCTGCTTTCTGTGAAAAAGAAACACGTCATAAGATAATGTCAGAGATTTATTTTAAAATAACTTCCAAGGGTATGTTCTATGTTTAGTATCGACTCAATTTTACTTCTCATAGCTTCCACATATGTAGTTATGCATTACGGGATTGATCCTAGTGGTTTTGGGGGGGGGGGGTTGTGTTTTATTTGGAAGTTCCTGAAGCATCTACAGATTCAGAATGCATTAACTCATTTCTGGGATGATTTTATTCCTAAGTGTATTGTATTACATTCAAATTCATATACCAAAATACTCAATTAATCAGAATATTCATTCAACCAAAAGTCAGGCACACTGGAGATAGACAACCTTTTACAAAATGAGAAAAGTTCACTAATGCTAAACCATAAGGAATATGCAATGAAGTCATCATTACTTCGTCAGACATATAATTGGAAAAAATGTTTAATAAGTATTTAAGAACCACAAAGAAGGAAAACTGATGGTGGTAATTCTTAATCTTAATGTCCCATGCTTTGTTTCACTCCTCAAAGGATATTTTAAAACACCTCCTAGAAAAAAAACTCAAATAGTTGGTATTTCCAATAAAATTCATCACCCCATTTCCTTCATAATACATTCTCTTTATTTTTTATCTTCCCATGTATAAATGTCTTGACCCTTCAGACATTGATTATGACATTAATTTTTTAATGTCTTTATTTTCCAGAATTTTGTATGTAAGGAGCACTTATTAAATAATTGTTGAAAGAATTAATTAATGAAGGAATAAATGTAAAAATAGACAGCTATGAACAAAAGCCGTAAAAAAAAAATCCACCTAGTTATGCCAACAAAGACGCTAATCATAGACAGCGTGTCACAATGCTAAGGGTATGTCCACAGACTCCACCTTCTTCTGTACCTCTCCCCCGAAATAAACAGAGGAGTCTATGGTCTCCAGGCACAGACACATCTTGCCCTGTACTCCTTTTGTCTGCCTCACTAAAGCATTTCTTCTTAAAAGCATTGCTAAGCCAAAGATGCTTCAAACCAAATGTTTGTGGCAGGCTGAAACGTTGTGGCCTGAGTAAACTGCAGTCTCTTCATCTGGGTGATATAAACACTGGCCTTGGCTGTACCCAATTTAGACATCAGAAACTTGTTCCATTTGTACTGGGCTATTTACCCATTACACTCATTCGATTTTTCCACATACCTTTCCCAATTATCTACCAATTTAATCCATTTAATCTATCTCTACTACAGTAAATATGCTCCCCTTTAGCATTTACTAGCACTTGGGCCGAACTCAAGGGCCTCTAACAGGCTTTGTGATTCATTTATTTTTCCTCTTCCTGTTCAATTTTGTACATACGACTCATCACAAAAATGGATGTGGCTGCTCTAGACAAATGCACTGGCAAGAACCTAACTGACAATTGGCCATTTCGTCCTGAAAAACAGAATAATGACTGCAAAATGGATCTGGGCTGCATGGCAGAAACCATACTTAAACTTCATTCAGCATAGCACCTGCCACAGAGCTGATGTAGTGAAAAATTGTATTATGATGAGATATCCTGGGTCTGGGTGCCATTTACTGCCCTTTCCATTATTGTTGATAATAGCAATGCTTTAAAATGGAACAACATTCCTCCCGCCACAGATCAAAAGGATGTAGAAAAATATCCTATCATCCTATTTGAGAGACCGGTAATGTAATAATTCAATTTTCTTAGTGTTGCTGAGCCCTTGGCAGCTAATATTAATTATTATCTCTGGCCACTGGGTGCCACTGAAGCTAGTGCTTCTAAATTGCAGTAAAGTGCATTTGTCTGCACTTTGCAAATTTTTTTTGCAAGAGAATTAGCCCATTCTGAATTTTGGAAAGAGGGCTAGTCTGACTCATCTGACTCACACGCCCTTATCTCAGGTAACTTAAAGCACCCTTAACTTTCTCCTCTGACACTGACCATTTGGCATAAAATTACGGATGCTGATTTGTAATCAGTTTACCTTTGCATCACTCATAACATCCCACATGACATCAGTTTAGTCGGGAGGCTTCTCCAACTCCTTATTTTTTTTGCCATTTCATGAAAGCTATTTCTCCTATGTGCTGAGAAAAAATATCTTAACACTACAGAAAAGAGGTACACATGGACCCTCAAGAATTCCAGGATCTGCCACGATAAATAGGATTATTTTGTCCTATGAGAAAGGAATCAGTTAGTATAACCTAAAACCAGAAGATTATCAAATATATAAGAACTTTATACAAAAGACACATTCTTGGGAAACATAATTATTTATCTGGCAGCTTTATTTGAACAGGGTCCTTCTTTGACGTGGCTGGTTTAGAAGGTCTAATGGATGAATTAAAAATTTCCCCCAAACATGGATTACAGGAAAAGATAAGCATAATTTGCCTATGATGGTTGACAACTGCCACATTAGTCCTCACAACCTGAGATCACTGAAAAATAGATTGTGGCTGGAATTGCTAGTTGGTCACCTGGTTTGTGTATTCTCCCCTCTTCCTTGCTTAACAGAATTCGATTTTATCCACAAAGACAATATATACCCAGCAAAAATATTGTATTACATAGCTATCTTAGTCTATTTATGTGTGGCGGCAACAGAATATCACAGACTGGGTAATTAATGAGAACAAGAAATTTACTTGGCTCATGGTTCTGGAAGCTGGGAAGTCCAAGGGAGTGGTGCCAGCATCTGCTTAAAGCCCGGCGAAGGCCTTTTTGCTATGGCCTCCTGTGGCTGCCAGCTGAAATGCATGCATGAGAGAAAGAGATCAAACTCACAACCTCAGGCCCCTTTATAATTGATATGAATCCATGAAGGTAGAGTCCTCATGAGCTAAACGCCTCTCATAAGACCCTACTTCCAACCCTGTTGCATTGGTGCTTAAATATTTAACGCATGTTTTCTGGGGGACACATTCAAACCAGAGCACTAGTCTTTCTGCAACTTTCTGTGATCAATGAGACTCAAGTGGAAGTCATTGGGTGGACCTTCTGGGAAGTCTACTTAAAGGGTGCCATTTCCCTAGGAGGAAGCTCAATGGTAGCCCTCTCTAACACTAATAAATCATTTCTTACTGATTGGAACAAGTACATGATGGACAGCAGCAATCTAACAGTCATCCTGGACAATTTTAAAGCTGGATGAGAGGCACCCGATGAGAAAACAGAAGTAAGAATTTGGGTCCCTGATAACTGGGTCACTGACTTGCCAGCCCTAGACTACTCATCTCTACACCTCTTGCAGGAGACAGAAAAGAAAACCCGTGTCTTTATGTGGGTTTTTTGTTCAGAGGATTCTGCAAACCAAAAGCTAACTAAAAAATGGATCAAACGATTATTATAAATATATTGAGCCCTTGCTATGTTCTTAAAATCGGGTTATGCGCTTATATAAATATAGCAGAAATGTATGGGCAGCCAACAGACACATGAAAGTGTTCAGCCTCACTCATCATCAGAGAAATGCAAATCAAAACCACGTTGAGATACCACCTAACCCCAGTAAGAATGGCCATCATTAATAAAGCAAACAACAGATGCTGGTGAGGATGTGGAGAAAAAGGAATGCTTTTACACTGCTGGTGGGAATGCAAACAGTGTAATCTCTTTGGAAGATAGTGTGGTGATTTCTGAAAGAACTAATGAATTGACCTTCCATATGACCCCACAATTCCCCTATTGGGAATATACCCAGAGGAACTCAAATCATTCTACCAAAAAGATACCTGCACAGGTATGTTTGTTGCAGCTCTATTCACAATAGCAAAAACATGGAACCAACCATGCTGCCCATTGAAGCTGGACTAGATTTTTAAAATGTGGTACATATACACAAGGAATATTACACAGCCAGAAAGAAGGACAAACATATGAACTTTGCAGCAACTTTGATGGATTTAGAGTTGATCATACTCAGTGATCTATCACAGAAACAATGAACAGAATACTATATGCTTTCACTCATAACAGACCTTGAACAATTATCATAATACTATAAGAAATGGATTGGCAGCCGGGCTCGGTGGCTCAGCCTGTAATCCCATGCCTGAGCCACGCCTGAGTGGATTGCTGAGCCCGCGGGTTCGAGACCCACCTGGGCAGCGAGACCTCATCTCTACAATAAATCAAAAAATCAGCCGGGCGTGGTAGCGCATGCCTATAATTCTGGCTACTCGGAAGGCTGAGGCGGAAGGATCGCCAGAGCCCAGCAGGTCGAGGCCACAGTG
>NW_007244132.1:351270-359416 GCF_000164805.1 Carlito syrichta
GAAGGCTGAGGCGGAAGGATCGCCAGAGCCCAGCAGGTCGAGGCCACAGTGGCCGGGAGCAGCCACTGCACTCCAGTCTGGGCCACAGAGTGAGACTCCAACTCAAAAAAAAAAAAGAAAAAAGAAAAAAGAAATGGATTGGCAGTAGTGGGAAACTGTTGGGGGGGTGGGATTGGCAGTTGAGGGAAATTTCTAGGGAAGGGAGGGGCATATCTCATCAACAAGGGTACCTGCATAATCAACATTTGTATACCTAACCCTGAATTGTACCCCACATCTTTATAATAAAAAAAAAGAATAAAAAATACAGCAGAAATGCAAGAAGTTACCTTTGCCCTCTTGTGTAAAATTTATTTTAAGGAATAAAACTGACACTGAGCACAATAAAGTACCAACACTTTGTCAGAACACATAAACTTACATAAGTCTCTAGGCTTCTGTCAGGGTGCCGCTTTACATATGATTTTTCCTTCTTATAGTACAATAAGGTCCTTGAAGGAGAAACTGTGTCTCATTTATAAATTGAGTAATCAATAAAAGTGTTACAGCTGCTACACTATGAAAATGATAAGTGAGTTGACCTAACATTCCGCTTACCACTTATAGCTAAAGATAATTCCAACTTGATCTACTGTGTCTTGACTGTTTCCTTTTACAACATTTAAGAAGCTTCTGCTTAACAACTTAAGTGCTTGGACTATGGCAAAAAGAAATTTAGGAGGAGGTGGGAGCATAACAGTTCAATAAGGCAAGAACCACACAGCAGCAATGACTAGAAGAATGTTTCTTCTCGATGCTTAGTAGCTTTTCTCAAAGATTTAAAATTCATTTCATAGATTTCATAATTTAAGCACAATTAAATGCACCCATTTTGAGTGTACAGTGAGATGAATTTTGCTGATGTATATGCCTATGCTACCACCAACCCAAATGTGTTATAAAATATTTCAATTGACCATTACTTTGTTAAGCTCTGGTGTGTCCATGTGGCTCTCTGAGCTACCACCACCATGTTTCTTAGTTTTGGTCCCCTCCCCTACCTCAGGGAGGCGAATTGCCTCTTTCTTTCACTCTAATTTACGTTCTAAATAAACTGTATTTTCCAATCTAAAAATAAAGTAAAATAAAACACTTCAATCAACAACAACGCCTCAAACCCATTTGCAGTTCCAGTTCTACTGATAAGTTTTCTTATTCTAAACCTTTATATATGTGGAATTATAAAACATATTTTCCTTTGGGTCTGTCTTTCTCACACCGTGATTTTTTTTGAGGTACATCTAGGTATTTTTTTCTGTATCAGGAGTTCATTTTTTATACTAACACAAGTTACATTTACTATTTCAAAAACTATTCTAGAATCAAAAGTGGAAAGATGGTTGCCAGGAGTTGGAGGAGGAAAAAAAAAATGGGGAGTTACTCATAAAGTTTCAGTCAAGCAAAATGAATAAGCTCTAGAGATCTCTTATACAACATTGTACCTATGGTCAACAATGTTCCATACACTCAAAATTTGTTAAAAGGGTAGATCTTATGTTGTGATATTACTATAATAAAATGTTTTAAAGCATACATATATTGCAACTTAATTGTTCATTTATCCATTGATGGACATTTACATTGTTTCTAGCTTTGAGCTATTCTGATTAAAATTTCCATGAACATTCATATATATGCTATTAGGGGGGCGTATATTTTCATTTTGGCCAGAAAAATAATAGTCTATTATCAAAGTTTCTTTGTTATCTAGGTAAGTGCATTTTAACTTTTTCAAAAACTGTCAGACAATTTTCCAAAGTGGCTATTCCATTTCATAGTGCAAGCACCCATGGATGAAAATCCCACTTTTTCCACATCCTCAGAAATACTTGTTACTGTCAGTTTATTTGTTTGTTTTAGTCATCCTAAGGATATGTAGGAGCATCTCACTGGGGTTTTGATTTGCATTTTTTTAATGACTAGTAATAGGAAGTATCTTTTCATGTACAATTGACCACTTGTATGTAGATCTTCTTTTATAAAATGTATGTTCAAAATTTTGCCTGTTTAAATTGTTTTAACTTCTTATTATTGAATTATAAGAGTCCTTTATGTAGTCTAGATACAACCTGCTTCATTCTGTATAATATCTGTTATTGTGCCTTCAAGTTCATTGATATTTCCTTCATCAGTGTCTGTGTTAAGCCCATTTTGAGAATTTTTTGATTCATATATTTTTGTTAGCTCTAGAAGTTTTACATCATTCTTTACTTAGATTTCTCAATCCTATTTTCTACTCATTGTGGTTTTGTTTCACTTTAAATTATGAAATATTTTTAAAAGGCTTTGAAAGTTTCCTTTAAATTCATTGTCCACTAATTCCCTCACCTCTGTCTTTCTGGGTCTTTTTATCATGCCCGCATTTGCTCTTGGTAATTGATCACATCATTTTACTTCTTCATATCTCTAGTAGTTTTAGATCGGATGCTGTATTATGTATTCTGTGTTGTAGAGGATCTTAATTGTGTAGTTTTCCTTTAAAGAATGTGGTCTTTGACTTTTTCACAAAGTTAAATGGAAAGAATTAACTTAATCCTGTCAAGAGCCTTTTCTAAGCTTTCTTTTGGCAGTATAATTTAGTCAAACCTCTGAGGTAGGGAGTCTCTACCTTGCATGTCCAATGAGTATCTCTATTCTGGCTGGTTAAAACTAGAATATCTCCCAGCCCAAAAGAACTTTTAGCATTGCTTAGCTTGCAGCTCCCTGGTCATTCTTTGTTCTCCTCAAGTTTTACCCTGAATATACCCAGTTTAGTTTCATTCGAAGATTCAAGGGATCCTCTGTGATGAGTTCTGATGTTCTTTCACTGAGAAGCTTCCTCTCTTCTGATACTCTGTCCTACCACCTCCAGCTGCCTTAGTTTCTACAAACTCTAATCTCTGTCACTTCAATTCAGTGAAAGCAACATGCCCTACTTGGTCCCTCTTACTAAGCAAGGTCTTACTGAGCACTAACAGAAAACTGTGTCAGTCATAGGTTTCACCTTGTTTGTTTTTCTTCTCTCATGGAACACAATCCTCTTTGCCTATTGTGTGATGTCTGAAACCAGTTGTTTATTTTTTTTTCAGGTATCTATTTGTTTACAGTGGAAAAGAAAGTTCATTATAGTACCAGTTCCTCTGCTATGACTAGAAACACATTTATCCTAGAAGAATATTTTTCTCTGTACAGGTCTGTGTTGGGAGGATCATTGAGAAAAGATACATTGGGGCAACTGTGATGTATGTGGGTGATGCGTGCAAGAAAAGAGAGAATTTGGGTATTATTTGGTAGGCATATGCTTCCTTCCAATAAAGGACTTTAATAGAATGTACAGTTGCCTATGACATTTCTTGAGAACCAGCCTTGTGAGTCACGGCTTTATAAGCATTATATAATAATAGCAATACATATTCAACTATAAAAAAATAATAAAATGCTTCAGGAGGCCAGAAATCAGAGATATTATCATCCTAGAAAGACCAAGGCTATTTGTTTTTAAAAAGTAAACTTTGAAAAAATGATAGGATTGAGGTAAATGGAAAAATGCTCTAAGTTTATTAAGGAAATTCCAAGTCTTCTAGCTGCTTGATCTGCTCAAGTTGGGTAAAGCACCATATGGGTACCTGGTATTCATTGCCTCACCTCTTTCATATAAACCTACTCTGTCTATAAGATAATATCTGTTGAAGTTCTTTGAAGACAATAATGTCCTATGCAAATAGTTATCAATATCATTATTAATCCATGTATGTGAAATAAAGGTTAAGCAGGATTTCTACCCAATTCTCAATAGTTATTATTAGAGTAAAATAACTCTGTTACTGAAATGAACAGAATCTGACCATATGAAAGCAGGGAGTGTCATGTGTTTCAAACATAACCTTTGCCTTATTAACATTGCATAAGTAACCCAAGGATGATATCTAATAATATCACTTTATACTTAGGTCTGCTATTTTAATAAGACACCAACAAGTTTAGCAGATGTTGCAGTAAACAAGTAAATATGTTCCAGGCAATAAATCTGCAGATAGTCATTCAGGAGAGCATGAGAAGAATGTGTTTCATTCTTTCCAAAGTAATCACCGGTAAGATTTTATGACTAATTACAGATTCATATGCATATTCATGGTCTGCTGGGAGTAGTATCTTCATGTGGCATGCCTTGGAAAGAACTTCCATGTATCAAACATTATTATATAATTGAGAGAACATTTTGATATGGTGAAAATCTGTATTTCGCATATCAGATGATTATGTGACTTGGTGAAAAAATCACGACCTATTTTGGTCACTTCTAAGTCACAGATTGCATGTACTAGCTTGAGAATGTTATTTAATACCTTTCTATGTCTGAGTTTCTCCATTCCAGGATGACTTTATTATGTGAGTTATAAAACAACTTGGTAGAAAGAAGAACAGAAGAGTGTTCTGGGAAAGCAAATATTATACGTACATTTAAAGAAAAACAATTTATAATATTATATGAAATCATGGCTGTATAAATTTCCCCCATAAACACTAAAATGAAAAATTAAGACTTAAGAAACAGATATGACATTAAACTCTTCCAATTTTTAAGATAAATATGAGTCATCAGTGATTCTCACTTTTAGCCTTTCCTGTGGCAAGATAAAAATTATATGGTTAATAAGATTGCAATAAATACAGAGAAGTTCCCCTTAGTCAGATAATTGAGTCAAATATTGAAGATCAGAATTGCAAAAAACACACATGGCTGAAAGAAGGCATTTATTGCAGAGTCGAAAAGATCCATTTTTAACAACAAAAAGGATTTGAAGAAATATTGCTTATCTGTTTAGTCTGCTAAACAATTGGCTTCAGTTCTTTGTAGTGGTGAATCCAATCCTTCTAATGAGACTATTGGCTTAGTAGTTATAAGTGAAACTGTTAATAATTGCACACACAGAGAAAAAGTAAGGCTATCATATAATACTTTTATTAATAAGTGGGAATAGGTTATTCATTTTGAGCAGAAGTACCATGGTTTCCCTAGCCCATAGCACAGTGGTGGCATGGAATGGGTACTCAATGCAGAGTGGTTGAACAAGAAAATGCAAAGTAGTGGGAAATTCTTATAAGTTATAAAATTAAACAAATTTCAGAATTTAAAACTTACACTGGCATCGCATGCAACTTATTTTAAAATTTACTTTCATTCATTCCAACATATGTCTTTGCCCTATACAGTCATTTTCTTTTCCCCCAAATACCAAAAACTAAAGTAAAAAAGTAAAGCTCATATTCTAGTGTTCAAATTAGACCTGAGAATGAAATGAGGAGACAATTTGTATAGAGACCAGGGTTCCAAGACCATTTGTAAAATCGTCCTACAGGTAATGACTTTATATATCATCCTGTATATCCCACACTGGTGACATTGGGCAGAGTCAACAGATAAATTAATCTTCTTCTTCTCTACTCTGTTTCATTACTTCCAGCCCTAAGAGTAATTTCTTCATTATATCCAGTCTGCTTGGGTACATGGGTGGTTACATCCATCTTTATCTAGCTAGTATATCTGTCTGTAGATATGTAAGTCTGTAGAACCTTACATCTTACAATAGGGCTAAGTAAGTAATCTCAAATGTACATTGGCAAGATTTTTTCTTCAGATTTTATTGAAAAGTTATTCTCAGCTGGGCAGAGTGGCTCATGATTGTAATCCCAGCACTTTGGGAGGCTAGGTCAGGAGAATTGCTTAAGCCCAGGAGTTTGAAACCAGCCTGGGCAACATAGCAAGACCTCATCCCGACAAAAAAATAAAAATAAAAATAATTAGCCATGCATGGTGGCATGGGCCTATAGTCCCATTTATTTATTTATTTATTTTTATAAATATTTTTTATTATGATACCGTGGGGTACAGTTAAGGGTTAGGCATACAAATACGTTTCATTTAGGCACCCTGTTGATAAGAGATGTTTCCCCGTCCCCAGACAGATATTTGCTACCGTTAATCCCATCTCCCTCCCCCCCCCATAGTTTCCCACTACTGTCAGTCATTTTCTTATAGTATTACATTGGATGTTCAACTGTTCATTATATGAGTGAGAACATGTGATACTTGGATCTTTATTTCTGTGAGAGGTCACTCAGTATTATAGACTCTAGTTCCATCCAGGTTGCTGTGAAATTAATGATTTTGTTCTTTTATGGCTGCGTAGTATTCCATCGTGTATATGTACCACATTTTTTTAATCCAGTCTTCTTTGATGGGCAGCATGGTTGCTTCCAGGTTCTTGCTATTGTGAACAATGCTGCAATAAACATACGTGTGCAGGTATCTTTTTTATAGAGTGATTTGAGTTCTTCAGGATATATTCCTAGTAGGGGGCTTGCGGGGTCATACGGGAGGCTGATATTTAGAGCTTTTAGGAATCGCCACACTGCTTTCCACAGAGGTTGCACTTGTTTACACTCCCACCAACAGTGTAGAAGTGTTCCCTTTTCACCACACCCTCTCCAGCAGCTGTTATTTTTTGAGTTATTGATAATTGCCATTCTGACTGGAGTTAGGTGGTATCTCAGTGTGGTTTTGATTTGCATCTCCCTGATGATTAGTGAGGTTGAACATTTCTTCGTGTGTCTGTTGGCTGCTCGGATGTCTTCCTTTGTGAAGTGTCTGTTCATATCTTTTGCCCGTTTTATAATGGGGTTCTTTGTTTTTTTCTTTTCAGCGCGTTTGAGTTCCTTGTAGAGCCAGGATGTTAAGCCTTTGTCAGAATTGGTGTTGGCAAATATTTTTTCCCAGTATGTAGGCTGTCTCCCTACTCTCTTGATGGTTTTTTTGGCTTTGCAGAAGCTTGTCAGTTTAATAAGGTCCCACTTGTCTCTCTTCTCTCTTATGACCTGTGGGTTTTGGATTTTGTTCAGGAATTGGAAGCCTGTTCCGATTTCCATGAGGGTAGGTCCTTCGTTTTCTAAGGTTCTTATGGTTTGAGGCTTTACATTTGGGTCTCTGATCCATTTGGAGTTAACCTTTGTGCATGGGGATAGATAGGGGTCCTGCTTCAATCTTCTGCATGTGGTCAGCCAGTTTTCCCAGCACCATTTACTGAATAGGTTCTCCTCTCCCCAGTGGTAGGTGGTGGAGGCTTTGTCGAAGATGAGTTGGTTGAGAAATTGAGGTTTTGCTTCTGGAATCTCAATTCTATTCCATTGATCTATATGTCTGTTCCTGTACCAAGACGAAACTGTTTTGATGATTGTAGTTTTATAATAAAGTTTGAAATGTGGTAATGTGATACCACCTGCTTTTTTTTTTTTTTTTTTTTTGCTGAGGATTGTTCTGGTTATTGTTGGACATTTGTGTTTCCATATGAATTCCTGTGTTTTTTTTTTCTAGGTCTGAGAAGAATGTTGCTGGTAATTTGATGGGTATTGCATTGAATTTGTAGATTGCCTTAGGTAAGATGGATATCTTCACAATGTTGATTCTTCCAATCCATGAGCATGGGATATTTTTCCATTTGTTTGTGTCATCTTTGATTTCTTTGAGCAGTGTTTTGTAGTTTTTGTTGTAAAGGTGTTTGACTTTTCTGATTAGAATGCCAAGGCATTTCATTTGTGTGTGTGTGTGTGTGTGTGTGTGTGTGTGGCTATTGTGAATGGGATTGTGCTTTTTGTTTGAGTTTCTGTTTGTTTGTTGGTGCATAGAATGCAACTGTCTTTTGCACATTTATTTGCCAAAGTTCTTTATCAGTGCAAAGAGGTTTTTCACACATTCTCTTGGGTTTTTGAGGTATAGAATCATGTCTTCTTTTGCCCACTGTGTAATGGGGCCGTTTGTATTTTTTCTTTTCAGCACATTTGAGTTCCTTGTAGGTCCTAGATGCTAGGCCTTTGTCAGACATACAGTTGGCAAATAATTTTCCCAGTCTGTGGGCTGTTTCCCTGCTCTCTTGATGGTTTCTTTGGCTTTGCAGAAGCTTGGCAGTTTGATGAAGTCCCACTTGTCTATCTTATCTCTAATGGCATGGACACTTGGGGTTTTGATCAGGAATTGGTTGCCAGTTCCAACTTCCATAAGAGAGTCTCCTGAATTTTCTAAGGTTCTTATAGTTTGAGATTTGATGTTTAGGTTTTTGATCTATTTAGAGTT